>NC_080742.1:60982337-61285367 GCF_020826845.1 Diceros bicornis minor | reverse complement strand
TTAAGGACTCAACTTTTCAACTTCAGAATTTTGGTCCATGCTCAAGACAAGAACATAAAAGTTAGAGAAGCAATTGATACAAATAGATACAACTTTTCAAGTCATTCTTATCATGCTTCCTGTGGGGCTAAATGAGGACTTAACTTAGGAGAGATGAAAATCTCTGAGTGTGTCCCCTGTAAATGTTTTCAGAAATGAAACCTCAAATGTGAGCAGAGAGTATAAATACAGACATTTATCCATCTTTAAGATCATTTTAGGAACCCATGAGCTTGTCAGTATATTTTAACAATTAGAAGCAGAGATAACAGACAAAACTAATAAAGTAACAGAAAACTCAAAAACTACAGCAAGTATAGCTTCTCTCTTACCATTGATTGAGTTATTTCTTTTCTTCTGACTGTGGAACATATTTGTACACACAAGTTAAGAAGTAGTCATTCAAAAAAAAAAAAAAAGAGATTCTTAAATAAATTCCCTAGGGCCATAAAGATATGCATCTATATAACAGCAGGCTTTACAATGACTGCAAAAGATCCAACTTTCTGATCAGTTTCTCTACATCATCACCTAAATTAAAACCATTCTATGTGTTCAAAATTTGCAAGCATTAAATTCATATTTACAGGGTAACCTTCTCCTATTGCTTATTCATAATGTTCCTACTGGGATAGAGGGAAAATTGGCATGCACTATGCCTGCCAATTTCAATATATTTTCTACTTTAATTCTCTTGTCAACTTTATTATTATTATCTCCATCTTATAGTTGAAGAAAGTAGATTCAGAGAGGTTAATTCATTTGCTCCATGTCACATAGTTAGTTAGTGGAGGAGTAGATAGTTTGACTCAAATCCCAATATGATTTCCATTATGCCATTCTGCCTTCCACTCTACTTTGCTTTGGTCTAGCTTTTAGATGTACATAAGAAGAGATTTTAAAAGAGAGAGAGAGGGAAAGAGAGTAAAAGAAAAATTTCCAGACACATTCTGTTGGTGAAGATGGCTTATTACCTAAAATAGAATGCAAATTATACAGCAAATTTCAGAAAATGTGAATGTATTTGTTTCCTAGCATTGCCATACAAATTACTACAAACTTTGTAGCTTAAAACAGCAGAAATTTGTTCTCTCTCCGAGGCTCTGGCAATATCAGTGTCTCCATCTTTCTCTACACACACCTCTCTGGCCTCTGCCTCTCCATTTGCAGCTCTGTCCTTGGAGTCATTCTTCCTTTTTCTTGAAGGGTGGCATATGTTTGCAGCCAATGATCTCTATCAGTCCACTTCCAGCCTGTAGAATCTTAGAAGTTCAACCGTCATTCTTTATTTCACCCTATCTCCTCTTCTGTCCAAGCTGGCAGTGTTTCTGCTGGTATAGCAGTCTCAAAAGCTTTGTCTGTCTCCCATGTATGTCATAGGGATCCATATCATTAGACAACGAGGCTCTCCACAGACACTTCCTGGATAACCCCATATCTATTCCTGGCTTCTGTTGAGATGGTTGATTGAATTCATGAGTCAGACACTCAATTGATCAGCAAAAGTTGTCCAGCCACATCCTTGAACCTCTCTCCAGTGCATGCTTTCCCAATAGTTAAGAGCCTAATTTTAGCATCCTTTGAAATCTGAGTAGGCTAAGTATGCCCCAAATAATCAAGCTCTGGTTCCATGTTGCTTAACAGTTCTTTCCTTAATTTATCTCTTTCCTCTCACGTTTTGCTATACATAGCTTTAACACTTCGCTTGAAAATCTCTTCAGCTAATATATCCAAGTTCATTGCTTACAAGTTCTGCTTTCCACCAAACAGTAGAGAACAATTCAGTGAAGTTTTCTGCCACTTTATGACATGGAACACTTGTCCTCCAGTTTCCAATAATGTGTTCCCTATTTCTTTCTAAGACCTCACAAGAAGCATCTTTAATGTCCACATTTCTACCAACAATCTCTTCAAGGAAATCTAGGCTTTTTTCTGTTATGTACTTAAAAATTCTTCCAGCCTCTACCTATTATCCAATTCCAAAGCCTCTTCCATATTTTTAGGTATTTTTTACAGCAGCAACTCACTTCCCAGCATCAAAATCTATGTTACTTTCCTAGGGCTGCCATAATGAACAACCCACAGACCTAGTGGCTTAGAACAACAAAAATTGATTCTCTCACAGTTATGGAAGCAAGAAGTCTGAAATAAAGATACTAACAGGGCCATGTTCCCTCCAAAGTCTCAGGGGACTATAGTTTTTTGTCTTTTCCAGCTTCTGGTAACTACCAACAATCCTTGGCATTCCTTGACTAGTAGATGCATCACTGTAATCCCTGCCTATCTTCATATCACCTTCTCCTCTATGTCTTCTCCTCTTACATCTGTATAATCTACCTCTGATTCACTCTTGTAAGGACACTTGTGCATGGATTTTGGGCCCACTCAGGCAATCCAGGATGATCTCGTCTCAAGATCCTTAAGTGTGTGTGTGTGTATGCGGTTGCCAAATATATATATAAAATCTATAGCTACATATACACAGAGAGTCTATAGCTACATAAACCAGATTGCAATTTTGTAAGATTTAAAAGTGTGGAGCAAAATTTATCTCATTAATGATGCTAAAATTTAGCCTATATACGATATTACATTTTAAAGCCATCATGATGAAATATCTGATGAAAACAATATGTTCAATAAAATAAGTTTAAGACTAAAGAAATTTCGCCCACCAAATTTTTGGGAGTGGCTGTCAAACTGAATGAGGATGTGAAACCTACTGGAAACAGCTGATCCTTGAGGGAGTTTTGAGTTTATATTTGAATTCACTCCTCTTTCACTGTCTATGGGAGGTATCAGATACTTGTTCTTTAGGTACTATCATCAAACCAGTTTTGAGAGACAGACAATGTTAAAATAAAGACAAAATACGTGAAGAAGGATTTTTTTTTAATAGCACAGGGATAAGGATAGACCCAAATATATTCTGAAACTAGAAGAAATGTCTTGACAGTAAAAGAAGACTGCTCATGATTCCATCTTGAATCATGAGGTCGATGTTTTCTGTTTTATTATTTATTGTGGTTGAGAGTTAATACATAAGCCTGCATATATTTTCAATTCAGTATGTTGTTTTCAGTAGTCTAGGTATCCAATATTTCACAGTTGACTTATTCTACCATGTAGTTGAAGACTTCTAGACACCTACTCTGCAATAGGTCTACTCTTCTGCAGAGGACTTATCCCTAGTGTAGACTGTATATTTGGCATACCTGTGTCAGGTTGTTAATGCTTCCAGGTCAAGTTACCTGTTCTTTAAAGCAAACAAACAATCATCGCAACCAATTTTGCTAGGACTAACTATATTATAATGGCAGAACTTATCATTTTGTGCAATATTTTGAAAGAAAAGAATCACTTTTCTGCATATGAGACTTTTATTCTTGAGAAAATACGGGAGGACACTTTATTTTCTTATCTGCTAGTATAAAATTTCTCTTTGTTGGGACCTGTCTTTGTTGAGAGAATGGACTGTCCCTAATAAAGACTTAGTCTCCAATGCCTGCTTGTACTTGGACTGGTGCCTCAGTTAGAGAGTGTGCAGAAGTACTGCTTATCTACACATGAGGAAGGAACATATGTGCTACTGGGAAATAGTAGGGAAAGAAGACATTTGAGGCAAAATAACGAGGAAATGATCAAAGGACACTATCAAGACTGTGAAAAAACAACACACAGAACAGGAGAAAATATTTGCAAACTATATATCCTACAAGGACCTAGTATCCATAATATATAAAAAGCATTTACAACTCAACAACAAAAAGACAACCCAATTTAAAAGTGGGCAAAGACCTGAATAAACATTTTTCCAAAGATTATATACAAATTTCCAACAAGTTCAACATCATTTGCCATTTGGGAAATGCAAATCAAAGCCAAAATGAAATACCACCTCATACTAGGTTGGTTTTAATTAAAAAATAAAAATGGAAAATAACAAGTGTTGGTAAGGAAATAGAGAAATTGAAACCCTTTTACATTGTTGGTGGGAATGTAAAATGGTACAGCTCTATGGAAAACAGTTTGACAATTCCTCAATAAGTTAAACATAGAATTACCACGCAATCCAGAAATTCCACTCCTGGGTATGTATCCAAAAGATTTGAAATCAAGTGTTCAAACAAAACTTGTACACAAATGTTCATAGCAACACTATTCATAATTACCAAAAGATAGAAACAACTCAAATGTCCATCAACTGATGAATGGATAAATAAAATGTGGGATATATAAACAATAGAATATTATTCAGTCATAAAATAATGAAGTACTGACACATGCTACAGCATGGATGAACCTTAAAGACAATAAACTAAGTGAAAGAAGCCAGAAACAAAAAGCCATATATTATATGATTCCATTATGAAACATGAAGAATAGGCAATTTCATAGACAGAAAAAGATTATTGGTTGCTAGCAGTAAAGGGGAATGGAAAATGTGGAGTGACTGCTTAATAGGTACAGAGTTTCTTTTTGGAGTGATGAAGATATTCTAGAATTACATGGTGGTGATGGTTGCAAAACATTGTGAATTTACTAAGGGTCACTAATGTTAAATTTTTTATTATGTGTATTTTATCACCATAAAAATAAATAAATATAAAAATAAAAATACTATAGAAGAAGGACCAGGAAAAAGTGACCTAGAAAATTGCTGCATAATCCATGTAATATTTTCTTTTATCATGACCTTACAATACTTTGGTCTTTTCTAAAGACTATAGAAAATCACAGATTTTCTGGTGTACTGGATTCCTTTTGGAAACTGTTGTCAAGGCTGAGCTCTGTACCTTAGTTAATATTATGCCAACGTGATCAGTCTATGCAAGTGGGGAAAGTAGATATTTGATATTCATATTTAATTTTAAAAACATTGATCATCTAGTCTATCACTGTTCTAGACCTTGGGAGCTATAAAGCAATATAACAAGGTTACTGTCAGAATCTGCCCCTCCCCCACAGTCATGCTTTTCTCAAAATTATGAACTATGTTCTCCCCCCTCCTACTCCATGTGACACACACAGGATGTCCCCACCTATAACTGAGGGACTTTCCCTGACCAGTTCCAGGTATTCCAGGATATTGAAAGACTCACCATTATGTCAACCCTACCAACCTAGTCCCTTGAGTAACCGGGCATCCGCCACGTTAGTGCCTTTCACCCATTCTGATTGCCTGATTACCAGATTGCGGATAGCAAACTGCCCCAAGCCATGGCTGGCTAGGGGAAGATGTTTGAACCTTGACTTAACTAAACCTTCACAAGGACTCCAAAAAGGTTTCAAGGCAGGTGCAGTGTGAGACATGGTGTGGACTATTGTAATGCAATAATATAAAAGAATTGTTAGGAATCAGAAAAAGTTTCTTTGGGTACATTGTTTTTGATAAAGGTGAAAAGAGTGAAAGAAGTTTGATAACTATTTACTTGACTTCTCTGTAA
Source organism: Diceros bicornis minor (assembly GCF_020826845.1). Lineage (NCBI taxonomy): Eukaryota > Metazoa > Chordata > Mammalia > Perissodactyla > Rhinocerotidae > Diceros > Diceros bicornis. Next base: position 61,279,881 of record NC_080742.1, on the reverse strand, counting down.
AGGTGTTGTCTCAGGTCTTCAAGTAGGTGCTCAAAACACATGAAATAGGGATACCTCCAGGAGTGCCTCTATTTCATAAAGGCATTTCAGATATAGGATTCATATGTGTAGACAATTCTTACTAGTGAGATGGTTTTCAAACAAGGAAGAGATTTCCCTAATAGTATATCCAAGTAACTGAAGTGATATTATAATTTTGTTCTAAAGTAAATTATTTATTTCAACTTTTTGTAAATGTTCACAGCATCTGGGAAAAAAATTTTAATTCATCTTTCATTATATCTTGTTACACACAGGTAATCTGCTAAGTTCTCAAAGTATTGATAACTTAAGGCTACTCCTAGCCTCAAAATAAAATCTAATTCTCTGAAGAATTACTTGGTTACAGAAGGATTTTACTATAGGTGTCTCAGGAAAAATTCATTAGTTGTTAATATTGTTAAGGCTACACAGATCTGGAAGAAAGTATTAGATGAGTTGTGGTCACATTTGATTAGATTTGGACTTAAGGGAATAGTTCCAGACATCTGGGTAACAGGAGAATGAGCTCACCTGCAGCGCTTTGTGCCTGATGAATTTCACTCTCTGCTAAATATGAATAGCTAATTTTTAAGGGGGATACAAGAAGCACACGTATATCACATTTAGAGAGGAAACTATTTAATCTTCTACTTTGCTGTAAAATGTATTTCAGGTCTAATCACTGGATACCAGAAAATAGCCCTTGCTGTTAAAATGTCAGTAATTTATATGGTTCTGACAATTTTAAATTGCCTACTGTTCACCTCTAAAGTGAAATTTAAAAATTAGCAACAGAAAATGCTATACTCCTGTCAGGAAAAAAATAAATACTGTAATTCTAACTTATACATGAAATATTTATGATGACTTTGGGGTTTTTTCTTATTTACTTTTTTTCCTTATTCAGATTTTCAAGGGAATTTATTGGCCCTTTTGCTCTTTTTCTGTGCTTAAAACCTTCCAAGGAAATGTAATTATGGACTAGGATTCTATCTGTTATTTTAGAAGAGCAAGAAATGAGTTTAGGGAAGAGTATCTAGAAAGAAATAAACATTTGTTTATGCTAAGCATTGTGTTAAATGATTGATTTACCTTATTTTATTACACATTTACAACAGCTTTTCAAAGTAGATGTAACAGGATTCCAAAACAGAGCTCCTCTTGTCTCAAATTTGACTGAGGTTCTGATGGCAAAGAGTAAAACGATAGGTCTGAAGCAAATTGCTTGACCACACCTACACAGGACCAGCACAGGAGGCATCTGCCATTCTGTTCTGCAAATCTTACTTTGAAATCTAAGTCAATAATATCTAAGTGGTTAAAAGGAGAGAGAGAGAAAGAGGAGTTTTGGAGAGAAGAGGTAGTAAAGAGCTATGGCATTCATGTGAGAAGGAAGATATAAATACTCCTCATTTTAAGCCTGTGAGAGAGTACTTCAAGATACTTCAAGACTCAGAGAACTTGAACTTGACTTTGTACCTTATGATACATAGAGGATAGTGCCAGATTGATATTTGAAAAGGTTCAAATATATGAGTTTATGGTTATCTAGCTGCCCCAAGAGGATAGCGGGCTGAGTTGGGAAGTAGCTGTGCTTTCACTTGTCAAACGTTAGTGTTTCAGGGGAATTAATTATGTATATTTTGACAGAAGCCAGCAAGGGCTTGTTTTGGATCACACCAAATAGGGCTGTATAAGGAGACAATAGGACCCCAATGCAGGAGATCTTCCTCCAAATTCTCATTTATTCATTCATTCCTTCAACAATATTTACTGAACATCTACTACATGCCAGGCATTATTCTAGGCACAGGAGATACAGTAACGAATAAAACAGGTAATCTTTACCTTCTAAAACCTTATATTCTATTGAAGGAAGACAGATAATAAGCAAATAATTATGTCAAACTGTGAAAAGTGCTTTGGAGAAAGATAAAGCCATGAAGAGGGAGAAGAAAGGTCAAGTAGAGGAGGAGAACCAGGGGTTGGGGGAGGGATCTGAGGTGAAAAGCTGCATCGGCTACATCATAGGGAACACAGGTAGAGGTTCTTTGTGAGGGAATCTCTGAGAAGCCAAAAATGCCCAAGCCAAGAGTCAACTTTCAACATCTACCAAGTCCAGAAAAGACAAATGCCATTTCATAAGCAGACATCTTCTCACATCTCTCCTCTCTCTTGACCCATCCCAATACTGGAGGAGCCCAAAGTAAACTAATGAGTGAGGAGATGAAATGTTGGGGACAGGAAGAAGAGGAGGATTAGCAGAAGAAAGAGAAATGGAGAAGCTGACCGCACCTGTCTCTCCTATTGGTTTTCACTCTGTGGAATGTTCAAAGTGTGGGAGGAGAGGTGTTTTAACCTCAAAGGAAGGTTGGAATTCTAATTGTTCAAGTGCATTAACATTTTAATGAAATGAGAGTGAGTATTCTTTTGACTAGAAGTGCTTAGATGACTTTTTTTTTTTTTAATCTAATAGAGGCTGGAAAAGTCATGGGACTTCTGTGAGATTTCATGCTAGTAGAGACCAATAACTAATTCACCAAGGTCATTTGAATGGAAGTGGAAGGAAAACAAAGCTGCTTAATGATTGTGCCCTGTTGAGTTCTGCTCTTTCAACTTAACAGTAGCCATCAGCGTTGCTATCCACAGAAGAGAAATTGCAGCTTAGAGAGTGAATTAACCTCTTCAAGTTCTTACAAAACTATGAAGTAGCGAGGCCAGCAAGCAAATATAGGAACATCAAAGCTATAATTGACTTGTCTGGAAGAGGCACTCTTTGCTCCCAATGCCTTGAAGAGAAAGACCATTCAAGAAGAAGTATTTCTTTGTGAAAGATTCTTTTTCCTTGAGGTCCTTTAAGAGCCAAACAACTTCAGGTTCAACTCAAGTTCCATATTGAGAAGAGGAACATTTCTTCACGAAATGTATGGTCCTGAATGTGGTAGCATCATTCCCCCATTTCCATAGACATGATTGGCACATCATATCTTTTGCCTACTCCTTTGTCCCATATGCCCAACTGGATGTTTACTTATTAGAATTGCAGGATGTATTTCTAAACTACATGTTAATATTGACACAGTCCTTAGATTTACAGTGTACTTTCATGGAAATAATTATTTGGTCTCACAATAACCCAAAGGAAAGAAGGATGACTGTTATGATGATACTTTATTATAATAATAGAAAATAAAACTAAAACTAAAAGAGTTTGAGTGAATTGCTCAGGCATAATGCAACAAACTGTTAGAGACAGACCTTGAACGCTACTCTTATAGCTCATAGTTTAATGTTCTTAAGAGAGACTTAAGAAGATTAAAGAAAGTACTTTTACCATAATTGATAACAAGAATTTAGATAGCCATTTGTGTCAGAAACAGATATGCCAAATAATTTCCAGTTTTCATCACTTTCATATTTAATATTTGCTATGATTTAGTCTCCTTTCCTTTCGCTATACAAGTGTCTTCTGGGACTTTCTACTGAGAACAGTTGTTTGTTTGAAGGTCTTGGTTAAATTATCTTTAACCCAGCTCTCTCCTAAATTCTAAGACAGAAAAAACTAAACATTTCTGTAGTTAACAACTAAAGCCTATTCCCAATGTTGCATATGTGGTGGGAAAATTCAGTTGCTTACTTTGTTTCCTAAATGAAAACAACTAAAGTTTTTTTCTACAAAATTCTAACAACTAATAAATATTGAAAACAACTTAGTCAATGGATTTCAAATAACCAAGTCAAAATTTTTCTGTTTTTATTAAATTAACATACACATTTGAGATGTGTTAATAGATGTAATATGCATTGTTCAAATCTTCACCAAGTTATAATTAATGCAATGAACTTTAAGATTGTAATGTTGTTGATATATCACAAGAATCTCTATATATGTTAAATCATTTATTCACTTGAATAATTGTTTTTCATTCAACACATATTTAACGTTTCCAAGTACTGACCCATTATTTCTGTTACAGATTTGCTACTAGAGAATATTCAAAAAAACTAAAAATACGTTTCTTAATAAAATTGAACATAGAAAAAGACAATTAAAAATGGCAAAGTCATAATGATTAATTTATACATCTGTGTGTATACTTCCCCATGCATCAAAAATATTATAATGCATATGTCCTTCAAAAGCAAATAAACCCCATCAATTGACTAGAACTTAGAGCGTTTGATGATGACAGTGTCTTCTGTTTGACAAAAATAAGTTGCATATTACTAAAGTTCAGATTAATATTTTACAAAGTATTTCACAATCTGTTCATATTATCATCAAAGCTAGAAACTTAAAAAAACTCTCTCCAAAGAATTACTCAGATGAAATGATATTACGTATTTTTTCTTTATTACTTTTCTTAACTTTGTATTTTATTTGTGGTTATTTGCAGATTTCCTTGAAATTAGAATTACATAGTCAAAGAGTTTTTCTTCCTAATATAATTGGATTTTATGTGAATAAAAATATGACTAATATTTTATGTTAAGTAGAGAGAATAGTGTAATGAACCTTCATATATCCATCAAATAGTTTCAATAATTATGAAGATATGGCCAATCTTGCTGTACCTATTTCTCTCACTTTGTAATTATTTTGAAACAATTCCCAGACATTGTAGAATTTCTTCTGTAAATACATTATTGTGTATCTTTAAGAGATGACTTTTTTAAAAACATAATCACAATATCATAATTAATAATAATACCTATATACCATCAAATATTCATTCAGTATTCAAATTTCTACAGTTTGGTTGCATTTCTTTTACTTAATATGTGTGCAACATTTCATTTGCAGATTCCTTCTGTCATTTTCATTCTTCAAACTATATATTGAAGAAACCGATCAGTTTTCTTAAAACATTTCCTATAGATTTTTCTGATTTAATCCCTGTTTCTTTGTCTCCTGTACTTCTTACAAACTGACAGTTAGACTAACAGAATAGGTTATTTTATTCTTTTTTGGCAAAAACACCTAGAGGTGATTTTGATTCCTTTTTCTTTTTTTGCACTATATTTGAAGCCAGCTAATATCTGTTGTTTCTCTCTCTCTCTTTTTTTTTTTTTTGTGAGGAAGATCAGCCCTGAGCTAACATATATGTCAATCCTCCTCTTTTTTTTGCTGAGGAAGACCGGCCCTGAGCTAACATCTATTGCCAATCTTCCTCCTTTTTTTTCCCCTTTTTCTCCCCAAAGCCCCAGTAGATAGTTGTATGTCGTAGTTGCACATCCTTCTAGTTGCTGTGTGTGGGATGTGTCCTCAGCATGGCCGGACAAGCGGTGCATCAGTGCGCACCCAGGATCTGAACCCGGGCCGCCAGTAGCGGAGCGCGTGCACTTAACCACTAAGCCACAGGGCCGGCCCCTGTTGTTTCTCTTTTTATGATTGATCAATACATTCCTCTGTTGCCACTTTGACCAATTTATTATAAAGTTTCCCATCTGCTTGTCACTCACCGGTGTCAGCAGCCATTGCTGCTTATTACAAAGATCTATTAGAGAGTGCATAATGGTAATATTATCATCCAGTTGTTCCTTGTACCTTTTTTAGCTGGATGTTTTTTCTATAGAGAGGAAAACACTCACTCATCTACAATTAGGTTAGCTTGAGGTGCAGATTTTATGAGAGAAGAAGGATAAGTGATTGCTTTTTTTTTTTTTTTTTAGAATACAATGTTTTTATTATTTATTTATTTTTTATTTTTTATTGATGTTTTAATAGTTTTTAACATTGTGAAATTTTGGGTTGTACATTTTTGTTTGTCCATCACCCTATATATGACTCGCTTCACCCCTTGTGCCCATCCCCCACCCCCATTGTCCCTGGTAACCACAATACAGTTTTCTCTGTGATTGCTTTTTATTTAGTAAGAATCTAGGGCCCTCTTCCAGCAGCAGACTTCTTGTATCCTCACATGGACGAAAAGGTAAGCAAGCTCTCTGGGGCCTCCTTTATAAGGGCACTAATCCCATTTGAGATGGCTCTGCCTTCATGACCTAATCACCTCCCAAAGGCCTCATCTCCTAATATCATCACATTAAGCATTAGGATTTCAGCACATGAACTTTGATGGTACACATTCAAATCATAGCACTTCTACTTACATTTTCTTTTCTTATGTTTTTTTTCATAATTTCTTATATTTAGTCCTCAGAACCTTTATTTTTCTTCTTTATTCAGAACCTATAAATTTGTATCTAAATATAGCTTTTGAACAACAAAAGACCCCGAATAGCTAAGGCAATCTTGAGGGAAAAGAACAAAGTTGGAGGCATAACGCTCCCTGATTTCAAAGCGTATGGCAAAGCTATAGTAATGAAAACAGCATGGTACTGGCAGAAAAACAGACAGATCAATGGAAGAGAAATGAAAGCCCAGAAATAAACCCACACATTTATGGATAGCTAATTTTTGACAAAGGAGCCAACAACATACAATGGAGAAAGGAAAGTCTCTTGAATAAATGGTTTAGGGAAAACTGGATAGTCACATGCAAAAAAATGAAGGTAGACCACTGTCTTACATCATACACAAAATCTAACTCAAATGGATTAAAGACTTGAATGTAAGACCTGAAACCTTTAAACTCCTAGAAGAAAACAGGCAGTATGCTCTTCAACACTGGTCTTAACAGTATGTTATTAAATATCATGTCTCCTCAAGAGAAGCAAAAGAAAAAATAAACAAGAAGATTGAAATAATACCAAGCATCTTTTCTGACCACAATGATATGAAACTAGAAATCAACTACAGGAAGAAAATCAGAAATACCACAAATATGTGGAGAAACAAAATGCTACTGAACAAGGATTAGGTCAATGAAGAAATCAAAAAATACCTGGAAACAAATGAAAATGAAAATACGACATGCCAGAATTTATGGGATACAGCAAAAGCAGTTTTAAGCAGGACTACATCAAACTAAAAAGCTTCTGCATTGTAAAAGAAACCATCAACAAAACAAAAAGACAACCTACCAGCTGGGAGAGGATATTTGCAAATCATATAGCTGATAAGGGGTTAACATCCAAAATATATAAAGAACTCATACAACTCAAAAACAAAACCAAAAAACAACCTTATTAAAAAATCGGCAGAAGATCTGAACAGACATTTTTCCAAAGAAGACATACAGAAGGCCAACAGGCACAGGAAAAGATGCTCAACATCACTAATTATTAGGAAAATGCAAATCAAAACCACAATGAGAGTACCTCATGTCTGTCAGAATGGCTATTATTAAAAAGATAAGAAATATGGGGCCAGCCCAGTGGCATAGTGATGAGGTTCACACACTCTGCTTTGACGGCCAAGGGTTCATGGGTTCAGATCTCAGGCATGGACCTACACACCACTCATCAAGCCATGCCGTGGTGGCATCCTATATACAAAATAGAGGAAGATTGGCACAGATGTTAGTTTAGGGACAATCTTCCTCAAGCAAAAAGAGGAAGCTTGACAACAGATATTAGCTCAGGGCCAATCTTCCTCACCAAATAAATAAATAAAAAGATAAGAAATAACGAGTATTGGAGAGGATGTGGAGAAAAAGGAAACCCTCATACACTGCTGGTAGGAATGTACATTGGTGCAGTCACTATGTAAAACAGTATGGAGATTCCTCAAAAAATTAAAAATAGAAATACCATATGATCCAGATATTCCACTTCTGGGTGTTTATCCAAAGAACACAAAAACACTAATTCAAAACGATATTTGCACCTTTATGTTCATTGTAGCATTATTCACAATAGCCAAGACTTGGAAACAACTTAGGTGCCCATTAGTGGATGAATGGATAAAGAAGATGTATATATACACAATGGAATACTACTCAGCCATAAAAAAAGATGAAATCTTGTCATTTATGGCAACATAGATAGACTTTGAAGGCATTATGCTAAGTGAAATGTCAGACAGAGAAAGCCAAACACCATATGATTTCACTCATACGTGGAAGATAAAAACAGCAATGATAACCAACAAACTCATAAATATAGAAAAGGGATTGGTGGTTCCCAGAGGGAAAGGGAGTGGGGAGAGGGTTAAAGGGGTAAAGGGGTACACTTGTACAGTGATAGATGGCAGCTAGACTGTTGGTGGTAAACAAGATGTAGTCTACACAGAAGTTGAAATATGACAAACACTTGAAATTTACATAATGTTATAAACTAATGTTACCTCAATAATATATAAATAAATAAATAAATAATAAATACAATTTTCATCCTGTTGTATAGGTATTATCGTATTCTCTTTACTTCCTATGTGGTTTTTAATTTTCCTTCCATTTACTTTTTGATATTAATATTAATTTCAAGAAGTTAAGATTTTGTCAGCATTTTATCATTTATTTATAAATTTGCAGAAAATGTAAAATCTCAAAGCTCTACTTTTTAAATTTGTTTTTCTCCATTTTTTTTGGTTTTTTTGTGATGAAGATCAGCCCTGCGCTAACATCTGCCAATCTTCCTCTTTTTGCTGAGGAAGACTGGCCCTGGGCTAACATCCATGCCCATCCTCCTCTACCTTACATGGGACGCTGCCACAGCATGGCCTGACAAGCAGTGCGTTGCTGCGCGCCCAGGATCCGAACCCCAGGCCTCCAGCAGTGGAGCGCGCGCACTTAACTGCTATGCCACAAGGCCAGCCCGTAAATGTTTTTCTTAATGCTCAAGTGCATGACCAATTTTTAAAAATCTTCAATAAATATTCAAGACAAACGTATTCTTTATTTGATGAATATTAATTTCTCCCTGTCTCTTTCTTAATATACGGCTCTAAAAATCTTGTAATAACCATAGACCACACTAATCAAATTTAATATGTATGAACGTATAATTCTATTCATTCAAGTCTTTTTCTGTATTAGAATAGGTCTGACAGTAAGATGAAATCTATCATTGTACTTGTGATTTATTTTTAATCACTATCTCTTTGCTGTTCAGAGATTTTCTGCATGTATTTGGTTGCTGTTTTTTGATTTTGGGGTTTTTGTGTGTGTGTGTGCACTGCTCTTTGTTACATCTTTATCATAAATTGTGTCTTTTTTTCATTATACAATTCCCTTCTTTATTATGTTTAGTGCGTTAATTCCTCTTCAATGTGTAACAAGTCATATCTATTTTCCTACTGTTTGCATTTTTCTGGCATTTCTCTGTCCATGACTTATTTTCAACCTTTTTTTCACTTTTATTAAAATGTATTTCTTGCAGAAATGTAACTAGCTTTTTAAAAATTAAACATAATCTCAGTTCATTTGCATGTAACATAATGACTGACATATATAACTTCTTTATGCCCATCTATTTACACTTACACATATTTTATATTATTCTTTTTTGATTTTCTTTTTCCAAATTTTTGTGACTTGGCAGAGTTATTACTAACTATTTATTAATATGGAAGTCCTGCCCCATTTTTTGATGCCATGAATAGCTGCCTTCCTTTTTATTGCTGTTATAGCCAAGCATGCAAGTCTTTAAAAATAATGTCCCAAATGCTTCCCCTACCAAGATGCACTGTTTTCTATATCAGGAACACATATTCCTCATCAGAAACTACTTTACTCCACTGCGATGGGATCTTTAAAATATTTTCACTTTCTCCTCCCACCCTTCTTTTTTTTTTTTTTTTCTTTTGTGAGGAAGATCAGCCCTGAGCTAACATCCATGCCAATCCTCCTCTTTTTGCTAAGACCGGCCCTGAGCTAACATCTATTGCCAATCCTCCTCCTTTTTTTTTTTCCCTTTTTCTCCCCAAAGCCCCAAAGCAGACAGTTGTATGTCATAGTTGCACATCCTTCTAGTTGCTGTATGTGGGACGCTGGCTCAGCATGGCCAGAGAAGCAGTGCACCAGTGCGCACCTGGGATCCGAACTGGGGCCACCAGTAGCGGAGCCCGCGCACTTAACCGCTAAGCCACGGGGCGGCCCACTCCCCACCCTTCTTTATTCTCTCTTTCCTTCATTAGTGAGACTCTTCGAATTGTTTTACTTTTTTACTTCTCCTTCTTCCCTTACCATTCTGAACTTCTGTAATTTTGCTGATACAGTTAAACTTTTAGTTGTAGACTCTATATATTTTCCTTAAACTATACCTCTTCTCCAAGGATCCTAGCTAAGCACTATATTTACATTGCCAAATAATCTATCTTTATTCTTCCTTGTTAGTTCACATTTAATTATGTGTAGAAAATTGTGTGTGTGAGGTGTGCATGTGTGTGTGTGGACACAGAGAGAAACGTGTTAAATACCCCCTGAGTTCTTGCGTCTCCTATTTCATTCACTGTGATGGCTGAATGATGTCTAGCTTGGGCGTTGTAATCCCAGGTAGTAGTTCTTTCCTCTCAGTAATCTGTAGATGATTTTCCATTGTCTTCTGGCCTCAGATCTCAGATGAGAAGTCCAATACCACTGTGACCTCTTTCTGAGCCATCTGTAGGTAAATTGTTCTTTCTCCCTGGAACTTTACAAAACTATAAGATTTTCTCTATCTCAGGAATTTGACCAGAATGTTTCTAGATTCTTATTTTGCTTATCATTCCAAACTAGAATCCAGGACAAGCAATTAATCTGTAAACTTGCCCTCATCTTAAGACAATTTTTTCTCTTTGTTGTTGTACATCTGTCACTTTCTCTTTTGTGAAGGCCTGTTATTTTGTACATTAGCACTCCCAGAGTTATCCTTAAAGACTCTTATCTTTTCCATTAGAATTTCTATTTTCTTGTCTTTCTACTTTGTGATTTGATATGTATTATGCTTGACCTCCTGGTGCAAAATATTTTAGTCTCAATATCCTCTCCTTTATCTAATGAATTGTTTAGATGAAAGATCATGGGCTTTTCTTGTTTGTTTTGTTCTGTTTGTTTTGTAGGTGTCATTGTATCTCAAGTGATGTTAATTATTGCTGTTGTTTAGTTCCAGTGTTTCTCTTTCAGAAGTTCTGTATCTCTGGGTATGCCTTCTGTTTGTGGCAACTCATCCTCCTCTCTCTGTCTAATGGGTTCCAGTTATTTCTTCTTTGCCTGCTCTTTGAGGTTCAAGTCTTGTTGTTGGAGTATATTCAGAAGTGGCAGTCCCACAAATGGTGGAAGACAAGGTGGTGTCTTCCTTCAAGGACTGTGATAGAAGTAAAGGCTCTCAACTCCCTGCAGATGCATCTAAAAGAAGTTTCCCTGATTTCTGGTCTCTCTGTTCTCTCCCCACCTTAAAAACTTGAAGACTCAGTTCACACATAAATCTCTTTTGTGGCTTCATAGGAATCAAGGATACTGGGCAAAATTATGCAGCATTACTACCAGCCATCCCTCAAATGAGCTGCGAAGACAAGCTCTTCCTGATCTACTGCTTTCTGCTCCTCACCCCAGATGCTCCCAAGATGCTCACTTAGCTTTTAAGGGAAGAATTCCAGAAGCAATTCACTTCTCTAGGACACAGAAGAATCCAAGAACTCCCTTGTATTCCTTTGACTCAGAAGATGCTCAGAATCTTTTCCCCAAAATATCTCTGTAAAATAAGATCAAACTTTTGCTGTCTCTCTATCATAGCTTCCATACATGTTGAATAACAATATTCTAGATTTGAATAGGACTTTGAGATTACTTTATTTCACACATGAGAAAACCCAGGAGCTGAAAATATAAGTGGTTATAAAGATAATTAGTTACAGAACAAGACCTTTAGGCAATTATGCCACGTGTCTCTCTAACATTGTGTGATGCCATTTAATATGCCATTGCTCAGGGCTGGTTATAATTGAGCAGCAGTTACAAATCAGCGGACCCTTGATTAGAAGATCAAAGATTCCTTTTGGTGAATGGACTTTAACATAACATACCAAATCTCTCTTTGGCGTGAAGCAGGGTATATAAAAATTCTCTGGGGGCAGGCCTGGTGGCATAGTGGTTAGGTTCGCACACTCTGCTTTGGTGGCCCTGGGTCCGTGGATTCGGATCCTGGAGCAGACCTACACACTGCTCTTCAGGCCATGCTGTGGTGGTGTCCCACATATAAAAAGTAGAGGAAGATTGGCGCAGATGTTAGCTTGTGGACAATCTTCCTCAAGCAAAAAGAGGAGGATTGGCAACAGATGTTAGCTCAGGGCCAATCTTCCTTGCCCCCAAAAAATAAATAAATAAAATAAAATAAATTTAAAAAATTCTCTGATTTCTAAAATATGGTAATTAATTATTAATTAAATTATAATTAATTTTTATAGTTCTGGGTTGGTTTAGGTATAGAAAAGTTATGTAGGTTTCTCCAAGCCCTATGCTAAGATTAACATTTTATAAGAAAACAGAGTCGAGTCAATGACTTGGCCATGGAGAAACCCAAAATATTACCCTTAGAAAGCTAGTATTTTGCAACCTTCTTTGAGCAAATACATGTGTATGTGTGTGAAGTGTGTAAGTGTGTGTGATTTAGACTTCCCTGATAGCCATTTAATTGGCTAATGTGGAATTTATTGTCAGAGAAGCAAACTATTGTTTTTAAAATGTTCTTGAACATACAAATTTCCGGTTAAATTTTGTGTACCTATAATTAAATTAGAGAAGGTAAGCCTGTTGTGCTAGGCCCTACATATGGAATCCAGTCAAAAGTAATGACTACACATGGATCTTTCAACATGAACACCATTTAATTCTCAAACATTATTGCTGCCATGTTAGATAAATTTACAACTAATGTACGATGCAAGAACACTATTCATTCATCATGTCTAAGAGCTATTTATTCCTGATTTAAATAAACAAATATAGGTTGATAAGTCATTATTAACACACACACAAAAGGTCATCATACTTTGCCTAAATCCATTTTATATTTGCCTGGAAATAACATTTTTATGATATAAGCTAAAACTATGTTACTCTCTTTGAATGGCTCAAAACAACAACAATTAAACAACAGCAAAGTTTTCATTTACATGGAAGGCATTTAAATCTCACAAAGATATGAAAAATAATTTAATGAATCATCCATTTGCATCACATATATGCATTCTGTTGTTGTTACATGCCGTCAAGTCAGCTCTGACTCCTGGTGACCCTATTAATGAATAAAGTCTACAGTGTCCTGTCCTCAACAGCCCTACTCAGCTCCTGTAGACGCATGCCTATGGCTTCCTTTATGGAGTCAAGCCATCTCATATTTGGTCTTCCTATTTTTCTCCTGCCTTCTACTTTTCTCAGCAGGAAAAGAGGAAGACCAAAATTTCTACTCTTCCAAAGAATCCTGCCTTCCCAAGATGTGCCCGAAGTAGGGCAGCCTCAGAGTTATCATTTTTGTCTCAGTGGTGGTTCAGGCTTAATTTGTTCTAGGACCCACTTGTTTGTCTTTCTGGCAGTCCGGGATATTCATAGAGCTGTCCTCCAACACCATATTTCAAATGAATCAATTTTTTTCCTGTCAGCTTTCTTCATAGTTTTCCTCCAGTTTTCACACCTGTACGTAGTAATAGGGAATGCGAGAGTGCAGATAATACTGGCCTTAGTCTCTAATGACACTTCCTTACACTTGGTGATGTTTCCTCATCCTTTCATTGCTGTCCTTCTGAGTCTCAGTCTTCTCTTGATTTCTTGGCTGCAGTCTCCATTAGCATTAGCATTAATCAGGGAACTAAAATGGACTGGAATGGGACACTTCCAATCAGATGAGTACAAAGTGTTCTATTCTGGAAATGACAAACTCAGAAGAGACAGAGTGGCTCTAATACTGAGGCAAGATGTAGCACAGGTAGTTAGGAGCTATAATAGGTCTGGGAAAACCTATTAACACAACCATCATCCAAGTCTGTGCTCCAACTACAGATGCTGAAGAAGATGAAATTGAAGGTTTTTACACAAGTATTCCAGAAGAAATTGATCATACACCAAAATAAGAACAGCTGATAATTATAGGTGACTGGAACACAAAAGCAGGAAATAAAGCAGAATCAAACATCATTGGAAAATTTGGACTGGGGGTCAGAATCAAAGCAGGAAACCGACTCATTGATTTCTGAGAAGCCAACAATCTGTCCACTGCAAATACATACTTCAAACAACCAAACAGACGACTTGATACATGGACATCACCAGATGGCCAATATAGATATCAAATAGACTATGTAATTGGACGCAGGAGACGGAGACGCTGTATTTTCTCTGCCAAAACCAGACCAGGAGCAGACTGTGGTACTGACCATGAATGTTCATATCAAATATCAGAGTAAAGCTAAAGAAGGGCACTGAGAGAATTCTAGTGCCAAAATATAATGTAAACAACATTCCCGACAAATTTAAAGTCCACATAAAAAACAGATTTGCTGGGGCCGGCCCGGTAGCATAGTGGGTAAGTTCATACACTCTGCTTTGGTGGCCCAGGGTTCACAGGCCCGGATCTCGGGCGTGGACTGATGCACCACTTGTCAAGCCATGCTGTGGCGGCGTCCCATATAAAGTAGAGGAAGATGGGCATGGATGTTAGCCCAGGGCCAATCTTCCTCAGCAAAAAGAGGAGGATTAGCAACGGATGTTAGCTCAGGGCTAATCTTCCTCACAAAAAAAAAGACAGGTTTGTCTTGTTAAACTTAATTGACCCAGAACCAGAAGAACCCTGGACTGTAACCAGAAATATTATTAAGAAAGAATGCAAAAAGGCAATGCCTGAAGTGAAAAGAAAAATTTAGATGGATGACAGAAGAAACACTAAAAATTGTTAAGGACAGGTGAAAAGCAAAATTCAAAGGTGACAAAAGTAGGGTTAGAATGCGTTCTGATCACCTCCTCTTCACTCCATTGGTGAAAGAGGGATCCCCTGCACTAAGCAGTAGGAGATAGCCAAACACATGGTGCCCAACACTGGTCAGATGAACTTGACAGCAGTTTATTAGTCATATACACTCACAGTCTAGGGGAGAAGGACACTGCGTGTCATGCAAGGCCACTTGGGGTATGCACTTGGGAACAGAGTGAACAGGGATGTGGAAGCAGACTCTGCAGTAACAAGAGGAGGAGGTGTCCCCTGGTTCCTGCAGGGGGACGTGATCGATTTGTTTGAATAATTCCATAGCCTGGAAAAGCTAAGTTGAGGACCAGGTAGAGTGCAGCTGATCAGGCTGGTAGGAAAACTAGCCATTCCTGCTTGGGAGGGGAACACATATTTCACAAGAGCAGGGCAGCTCATAGTTAGGCTCGTGGGGCTCGGTGAGGCTCGAAGATGTCAAGGCAGCAATTGGAATTTTGGACCTTACAATACAGTGTGCTTAATGTCAGTTTAAAGGTGTTGGCTTTTCAATCCTGGGTCACTGTAACCAGGTATTAAAAAGATAAAGAGACTCATAATAGCCATATTTTTATTGACTGTAGTGATCCTTAACGGGGAATTCTTAAGCTTGATACATTAGATAGTTCTAAAACAAAATTCAAGTGTTACCTACTTTGGCATCAAGATATCAAATATAGATTTACATTTGAATTTAGAAACCAGAATGCTAATATGGAGCACTACATTTGTTGATATGACAGTAAGCCTTTTAATACTATTATATATTATTTTCTTCAATTTTTGTTTATTCTAATAGAACTGTCTTTCTAGCTGCATGCCTCCATGAATAAAGCCAGGAAATAAGATATTACAAAAAAAGTAGGTAATGAGTATAATAGATGTAATTATTTAGACTTGTTAATTGTAAGCACACAAGGAAAACAAAGTCATTTGGAAAAAAAATTTTTCAAAATTACATAAGAGCAACTTAAATTAAAATTATGCAAAATCTCAGTATCCAAAGAGAATGATGTTAGTACATTTAGTGGAACATTAAAGTTGTTTCAGTTATTTGTTTTTATAAAAATATGGAAACTTTAATATCCTTGTTGATATATCATGTACAGGTCAAAAATATATACTCACATTTTAAATAAATATATGTGTCTACCTGGGTATAAATGTATAAACTAAGAGAGATTATAATTAAATATAATAAAATAATAATATATTCCAACTTATGTGATATGGTTCATATAAAAGTGGGCACAGATACCATAGAGCTAAGGCTAAACTCAAGTGATAGAATTAGTTCCACTAACTTGCTTTATTTTTCTGTTGAGATGATCTCTTAGAAAGATTCATGAAGTCTTGCTCAAGTCCAGACCAGGAGCAATGTGGAAGAGAGAGAGTTAAGTGAAACAGTGAAATGATGAAATCTGATTTATAGAGCTCACACCTGCCATCCAAGTAGAAAATGCTAAGTGCTCTATATTGGAGAATATTTTAATTCCTAATTCACTGAAGGGATTAATTTTTCATTTTTATTACTCTTTGGATTAACATTCACATTTGAGTTACTCCATGTTTGCTTTGATATACTCAAAATATTGTCTAAATAAATAAATGTATCATATGTGGTGATATATCATCAGTAATATATTATATATATGTTATATTTGTTTTCTGATCATCTTTCACAAGCTTTAAATTTTACTCTATTCTCTATGTAGCAATAAAGCCATTTCCATTGCAAACTTGTAACAATAATGGATGGCAACCTTCAGGGGATACATTTCTGAGAAATTTATTTCCCTTCATGTTGCTCAGCCACCCAAGGAATGAATTTGTTTCTATGACAGATAAGGACTACACTGATCATTTTTAAAATAGTCTTGGGGCACCACAAATCAATAACAGAAAAGGAAAATGCAAGATAATAGTATTTCTTTTCATTAGGTTGATAGATGGCATTCCAGATTTATGCATCGAAATTGTCTCTTTAACAGTTATTAATTAACCTAAGCACACATCTTGGCTGTGTGGCTCCTGTTTTATATTGACTAATCAAGACAAAGATAATTTCTATTTGATTGCAATGTGGTTACTTGACGGAAATACAATAACAAAACAAATACATGACATTTAAAATACGGAATATACTTACCACAGAATATAGTATTCTACACTGAAATCTAAAACAGCCACACAATATAACTTTAATTTTTTAGTATAAGATAGTTCTGCAATAATAAGACATTCCATAGCAACATTTTTGTTATTGTTTTGTTTTTTAAACTCTCACTTGAGCAATATGTACTAATAATGATGTTCTACAAAACTGTCATGGGAGAAGACATACATTTTGTAGGCTATCTTAAATGCAGCAATGTTGAACTTTTGTTTTGCAAAAGTGTGCCTTTAAATGTAATTTGAGACAGACTAAAATTATAGCATTTTAAAGGGATACTTTTCCTAATTGATCTCATTTTTCTCTGAGAGTGTTACATGTGCCCGAATTACATATAATAAATGGAGAAATGTTTCTTTTAGAGAAATTTCCAAAACATTCCTTTAGAAATATGATTTTGATGTCTTCTATATATAAGAGATCTTTATATTCTTTCCTATCACTCAAATATCAAACTGAAATATCTTTTCAAGTGTTACTTTTGTAAAAATTACCAATGACCTTGTTGAAAAGTGAAAAATTTAAGTGATTCAGTGAAGGAAAAAAACTCTGTTTGATATAAAACTACATTTGATTGCCTGAATTTTTCACCCTTCATTGGTTTAGGTAGATGCATGCAAACATACGACCACACTCTTTTGAACAATTTGACATAGTACCCATGAAATATGTCAAATCAACATCATTTGTACAATCTGATGATGAAGAAAGATTGAAGATGTAAAATACATGTATTTCCCATTTCAATCCTCAAAAAATATTGGCAGAATATCCCAGTTAAGATGGCAGGTTTCTAATAGTGTTTGATAGAACTCTCCCACCATCTTAAGTATGTATCATCCATATGCCAGAGTAATGGAAAATGTCTATTAATTTGAGTTCTAATGATAATTTGTATTTCTGCACATTATAAATTAACAATCCAAGAGGAAATTAAGAAAAAATTCCATTTACAAGACTATCAAAAAGAATAAAATACTTAAAAATAAATTTCACAAAGGAGGTTCAAGATTTGCTCATTGAAAACTATGAAACATGCTGAAAGAAACTAAAGATGACCTAAATAAATGGAAAGACTATCTGTGTTAATGAATTGGAAGAATTAATTTTGTTAAGATGGTAGTAATACCCAAAGTGCTCAAGAAATTCTATACATTCTCTATTGAAACTCCCACTTCCATTTTGCAGAAATAGAAAAGCTAATCCTAAAATCCATATGGAATTGCAAAAGACCCTCAGTACCCAAAACAATCTTGAAAAGAGAGAACAAAATTGAAGGACTCACATTTTTTTATTTCAAACTTACTATAAAGCTGCTACTATAATCAAAACAATAGCATGCTGGCACAAGAATAGACATATAGATTAATGGAATAAAATTGAGAATCCAAAAATAAATTCATAATCTATGGTCAATTAATTTTTGACAAGGTGCCAAGACCATTCAATGGGAGAAAGAATAGCCTCTTCAACAAATTCTGGGAATACTGGATGTTCACATGCTAAAGTATGAAGTTGGACACAACTCAAACCATACACAAAAATTAACTCAAAATGGATAAACTATGTAAATGTAGGAGTTAAAACTGTACAAATCTTAAAAGAAAACATCGGGATAAATCTTCATGACCTTGGATTTGGCTATGGATACTTAGATATGACACCGAAAACACAAGCAACAAAATAAAAAAATAGATAAATTGGAATTCATCAAAATTCAATTCTTTTATGCCTCAAAGGACCCTACCAAAGGAGTGAAAAGAAAATCTGCAAAATGGGAGAAAATATTTGCAAATCTTATATCTGATAAGGATCTAATATCCAGAATATATAAAGAACTGACAACTCAACAACTAAAAGCCAAACAATCCAATTTTAAAGTGGGCAAGGGGTGGCCGGCCTGGTGGCCTAGCAGTTAAGTGCGCGGGCTCCGCTGCCGTGGCCAGGGGTTTGGATCCTGGGTGCACACTGATGTACCGCTTGTCAAGCCATGCTGTGGCGGTTTCCCATATAAAGTAGAGGAAGATGGGCATGGATGTTAGACCAGAGCCAGTCTTCCCCAGCAAAAAGAGGAGGATTGGCAACAGATGTTATGGCAACAGATGTTAGCTCAGGGCTAATCTTCCTTACAAAAAAAAAAATGGGCAAGGGATTTGAATAGACATTTGTTCAAAGAAGATACACAAATGACCACGAGCAATGAGATGCTCAATGTCATTAGTCATTAGGGAAAATGCAAATCAAAACCTAGGGACACATTATTTCACATCCACTAGTATGGCTATAATTATTTTTTTAAAAAACGAAAAACTTTCATTGATGAGGATGTGGAGAAATTGGAATCCTCATACACTGCTGGTAAGAATGTAAAATGGTACAGCTGCTCTGGAAAACAGTCTGGCATTTCTTCAAAAGGTTAAATATAGAATTACCATACGTCCCAGCATTTCACTCTTAAGTACTTACCCAAGGGAACTGAAAACATGTGTTCAAACAAAAAATTAAGCACAGGGGCTAGCCCCATGGTCTAGTGGTTATGCTCAGTGAACTCCGCTTAGGCGGTGTGGGTTCAGTTCCGGGTGCCAACCTACACCATTCAGCGGCAGCCATGCTGTGGCAGCGACCCACATAAAAAATAGAGGAAGATTGGTACAGGTGTTAGTTCAGGGCAGATCTTCCTCAGCAGAAAAAAACAAATTAAGCATAAATGTTCATAGCAGCATTATTCATAGTAGCCAAAAAGTGAAAACAATCCAAATGTCCATCAACTGGTAAGTGGATAAACGAAATGTAGTATATCCATACAACGAAATATTATTCAGTCATAAAAAGGAATGAAGTAGGGCTGGCCCCATGGTTTAGTGGTTAGGTGCACACGCTCCACTGCTGGCGGCCCAGGTTCGGATCCCGGGCGCGCACCGACGCACCGCTTCTCTGGCCATGCTGAGGCCGCGTCCCACATACAGCAACTAGAAGGATGTGCAGCTATGACATACAACTATCTACTGGGGCTTGGGGGAAAAAATAAACAAATAAAATTTTAAAAAATAGTAAAAAAGAAAAAATGAATGAAGTACTGATACAGCTACAACTTGGATGAATCTAGAAAACATCATGCTAGTGAAAAAAGTCAGACACAAAAGTTCACATAATGTGTGGTTTCTTTTATATGAACTCTCCAGAATAAGCAAATCCATAGAGATGGATAGTAGATTAATGGTTTCCAGGGGCTAGGAGAAGAGGGGACGAGAATAGGGAGTAACTGTTAATGGGGAGAAAATTTCTTTTTGAGGAGATAAAAATATTCTGGAATGAGACAGTAGTGATGGTTGCACAATATTGTGAATGTAATAAGATCACTGAATTGTACATTTTTAAATGGTTAAAATGGTGAAATTTATATTATGTAAATTTTACCTCAACTAAAAATAATAGAGTGTAGCAGTGACACATACAACAAACAGCATGGATGAACCTAAAACACGTGATTCTGTATAAAGGAAGCATGACATAAGAGCACATATTGTATAATCCCATCTATGTGAAGATCTAGAATAGGTAAAACAAACATATTATGATAGCAATCAGATCAACGGTTGGTTGGGAAGAACAACTGGGATGAAGCACACAAAGGGAACATTCTGAGGTTATAAAAATATTCTTTATCTTGAGAAAGGTATGGATTACACAGTTCTATGCATTTGTCAAAGCTGAAAAAACTGTGATTAAGAATTATGCATTTCACTGTACAATCAAATCTGCTATAACACTTGTTTTGATAATATGAATTTGTTCCAATATGACTGATACATTAGGAAACAATAGAAATGCAATTTTGTGTTTGCTTATGCATGATTTAGTCCATGAAAACCACTAGCTGAATACCAAGAACAGCACCCAGTTAAACTGAGGCAAATAATGCACAAAATGCATACACCTCAAACATCTACCAGCTTAGTTTACCACGTGTTACAAGCCATTTCCATCCACATCTAGTGTTACAACTTTCTAATTTCATATGATCCACTGTAATGAGTTGAATAGTGTCCTTCAAAAATTCATATCTGCTTGGAGCCTGTAAATGTGACCTTGTTTGGAAATAGGATCTTTGCAGCTATAATCAAGTTAAGGTGAGGTCATACTAGATTAGAGTGAGCCTTAACTCCAGTATGACTGATGTCCTTAAAAGAGGGAGATTTGGACACAAAGAAACAGATACATAGGGAAGAAGGACATGTGAAGACGGTGGCAGAGATTGGAGTGATGTATCTACAAAACCAAGGAAGACCAAGGATGGCCAGTAACCGCCAGAAGCTAGAAGAGGCAAGGAAGAATTCTTCTGTAGAACCGTCAGAGGGAGCATGAAGCTGCTGACACCTTGGTTTCAGACTTCTAGCCTTCAGAACTGTGAGAGAATAAATTTCTGCTGTTTTAAGCCACCCAGTTTGTGGCAATTTGTTACAGCAGCCCTAGGAAACTAATATACTCACCTTCCACCACTTCACAGTAACTCATAAGCTAAAACCCTTCTGAATCCCATTTCTACAAGCAAACATTAGATCTTTTTCAAATTAAAGCGTTATATTTATTGTATTATTTTTTTCATATCCATTTAACATGTGTAAAACTGCTACCATTTTCACAAAGTTCCTATTGTTCTTCATGTCCCTGATATATGACACTGTGTATTGTGCCCCAAACCCATTTTTCCCATAAGCACTGCATTTCTTTGCTGAGCAATTTCCTATAGCACAATGCTTTGTAGGAACACATATGTCACATTATAGCAGAACTCACTGTATGTAAATTTTACTTTGATAGAAAAAATAAGGAAGCAATGCTTTGGATGTAATTTAGAGCTCTAAATTCATATAATAAAAAATGAAAAGGATTAAAGTCAATAGTTTAAATATCTGTTTCAAAAAGTTAGAGGAAGATGATTTTTAACAGCTTTATTAACTTATAATTTCTATAGCACAAAATTCACCCATTGTAACTGTTCAATTCGATGAATTATATTAAAAGTATAGAGTTTTGCAACTATCATCACAATGCAGTTTTAAAACATCATTATCACCCTGAAAGTTCCTAATGTAAACTACCGGCACTCCTCACTTCCACCAGTCGTCCTAGGCAAAATAATATATACAATAGGATATATATAATTGTATTCTATATATGTTATATATTATAACTATTATTTATTATATTTAAACTATTATTATATTACATTTATATTTTATTTGATATATTATAAATTATATATAACTATTTAAATTAGATATAAATATATGTTATAATTATATACTAGATTATATATAATTATATGTATATATCATTGTTATTGAAAAAAAGATCGAAAACATTCTGTGAGGTACTTTTTTTTTTTTTACATTACAACCACCTACCACCTTTTCATTGGCACATAACTTAGATTATACTATAAAGTAAAGCTGGGCAGATTACAGCTTCTTAGTATCATTCCAGTTATGAAGAAATGCACTAGTTGCCTTAACTGATCATATATACTTCCTAAGCTTTCATCTAGATCAACCATTGCATAGGTTGGGTTCCTCTACAAATAGTTTATTTCATATTTTTGGCTTCACTGTCAGAAATTACCACTATTTCCAAATTCTAAAAACATATTAATTCAAAATTTTCTCTAGCTATTACTTAGCTCTGTCTATCCTTTTGCTGTCAAACTAATTAAAATCTTGGTTACCTAGACTCTCTGTCCCCTCCTCACTTCTCAAACTATAGCAATCTAAATTCCACCTCTTCTACTCAATTGAAACGCAAACTCAGCAAGATTGACAAATTGCTCCTGTTTTCTAAATTTAGTGAACACTAGTCAGTCTTCATCTTACTTGATGGCTTGGATGCTTTTCATACTATTGACTTCTTTCTTCTTTTCATGACTCTTTCAATACTACGAAAGCCAGTCTCATAACCTACCTTTTCATAGTCTT
This sequence comes from Diceros bicornis minor, assembly GCF_020826845.1. Classification (NCBI taxonomy): domain Eukaryota; kingdom Metazoa; phylum Chordata; class Mammalia; order Perissodactyla; family Rhinocerotidae; genus Diceros; species Diceros bicornis. The sequence goes on along the minus strand of NC_080742.1, from coordinate 61,256,943 downwards.
CCTCACTCTCTTTAGTTCCTCGTCGTGATTATTGCTTGTGCATATTTTCCTTTGCCTGCCATTTAAACGAGGATGATCTTCAAGCTGCTGATTTTAAGGCAAATCAGTACCATCCTGGCTAACAAGATAAATAGAGAAGCTAACTTGAGCAGAGTTCCAAGATAGGCTTTTACCATGGTTCAGGAGAAGTCATGTGAAAAGCATTTGTATAAGAAGAGTTATTTAGCACACTAATTCCAATTTATTCAGTGACATTGAACATACTACTTAATCTTTTTTTGGTTATGGTTTCTCTATCTCCCAAATTAGTATATATAGATGCTTTTTACCTTACTGAAACGCTAGAACATTTCCAAGCCATGTGCAAATTGTTTTTTAAAGCCTCTGAGGATGTGTTATGTAAGCACCAATAACCGAAAATGTTATTGTAGCCACGGCTAGCAAATATTTCTTTAATCTCTAATGTCGTTATATGACATTATAATTTGGTAATGCTCACAGTTGTAAAGTGAATTTCTAGTTTTAAATTTAGAGGCATTTACCCTAAAGTATTTCTTTCATATATAGCTGTTTTGATTCACATCAGATACCAGCAAACATACAAATACTCTCTTAGCAAAGGTTGTCCTGGCCTATGATAATGAATCATCTTTATTTTAGGTTATTAAAAACCAACACATCCTAACTAAAGTAATTCACTAAAATAAGTTGTGACATCATCTCTCTTCTACTATTCAAACCCTAATCATTAGCTAGATATGTTTCCAGGCCTACATACATAAAGACACATTCCCAAAGATGTATCCTTTTGTTTTTGAGAGATATCTTTTTATTGAGTTCTTGAAGGAGAAGACAAATATCATAATTTCATAATCTCAGAGATCAAAGGAGCCTAAGAACTCATCTGAGGTGGCAGAATAGCATCGTTGTTAGCAGTATTGGCTCTGCAGCCAGATGGCCTGGATTTAAATTCAGTCTCTGCTACTTAGTACTTGTGTGAACTTGGGCAAGCTACTTAATCTAACTATACTCAGTTTTCTCATCTGTAAAGTAGAGTTGGTAGTAATACTTACACTGTAAGAACTGTTTACATTAAATATAAGTGTATATATACACACATATCTTATAACACTAATACGTCTAACACAAATTAAATGTTAGCTACTACTACTATCATCTACTCCAACTCTTAGCTCCTACAGGAGACCATGACATTCAGCTCACATGTGGCCATTTCATTAGGAAGATCCCACCAGCTCATGCACAACTGTGGATGGTCACTTATTTTTAGGAGATCCCGTTCTCTTTAGAGAATCTCTTTGATAGAATTTTTATCACTACACTCAGGATTAGGATGTTATGGTTCCATATCTGTCTCAGTGTCACCAATTATTTTATACCAGGTACTTGAACAGAGAATGAAGAGAGTTAGAGAGAGGAGAGCTTATAGGAAGAAGAGAAGAATATTCCTCAATATTCCTTCAGGAAGTATATCATAGCAGTCAAAACAGCTAAAAGGGAAGAGTGTATTGGCAGATGTTAGGCAAATTTTGGTTTTTACTGGAATTTGTATTTTCTTTGTTGAAATAATAGGGACAGTGAACACAGATTAAATGAAAAACATGTTTACTCTAAAATAAGCTTCTTTTTCTGCATGATTCATTTCACTTAGCAATTATTCAAGATTCACTCAGTAGGGACCATATTCAATTAAATGTTCAACACAATACATTTTTGCTTTTCAAGACAGGCTAAATTATTGCATGCCATCACTTAAAAAAACAGAAATCAGGTTCTTTCTAGAAAAAAATAAGGAGACACTAAACTCTATAACATTTACTATTAGAATATGTATCCAAATACATAACAAAAAAGTATATATTTTCTATTCTTTAGAGTTAGACAATTTCTGTAAATCAATTTCTTTCCTTTTTACGTTTCTTTTAATAAGAATACTTGCTGCTCCTAAAAGAAGAGTTTTATTTCAGTTTGGTTTGGGCAAAACAAAAAAATGCAATATAAAAATGAAGATAAACTATCTGTATTATATCCACTTGTTCTTGCTTGCCACTGTTGCTCTATGGGCTTAACTTTCTACTACAGCAATGTGCACTTTTATAAACTCAGGAATCAGAATGAGTCGTTTTTCGTTAAGCAGTATATTCTTTCCAGTTGATTACCACATAGTAAAACCAGTGAACATTTACTTTTGGCTTAGAATAGAGGAAATTTGTGGAATGGTTTCTAAAATATTAATTAATGCTTCTATTTCAGGAATATTAACATAGCATTATTATATGTTCCTTTTCATCAGAATATAATTCTTTTATTTAAATTGCACCAATATACAGTTTTTCATTTTTTTAGAGAGAGATTAGAATAAGTACCTGATTATATGTGTTCCTTTCAAATAAAAAAAACAAAACAAAAATATAACCTATCAAAGGCTTATAGAATGAAAAGTATTTATCCAGGTATGGAAAAAGCTGACCTACTCATCATCCCATTCCCTATTATAGGTGACAACAAGAAGTCACCCTGAAAAAAAAAATGAAATTTATAACAGTCAAAAAATAACTAAACATACTCATCAGAGCACAATCTGAAACATGTGCTTTTTGTATTTTGTATCTATGCTTAAAGAATTGTGCCACAAGCTAAAACCTTTTTAAATTCTCTTTAATGGTGTAACTACATAGACTATCTCTTTTAAAAGAACTTAAAATCCAAATGATTAACCAGAGGATAACAAAGATAAACCATTACTGTCACTAACTATACCCTTGCTCAATGTTCCTCTCTCCTCTGGCCTTTTCTTGACATTCTTCCAGCTTGCAGCAACTTGCTGATGTTACATATACTTACTTTGTCACAAATTAAGGAAGAGAGGGTTAATCAGATGCTTCTCTCATTCCCTATCTAGAAGTCCAGGTATATGCTTAGTGCATTTTGTAATTCTAAAGAGCTTCTCAAAGGTACTTGGGACTCAAACTGTCCCTCTAGGAATGTGTGTAGATGTTCCCGTATTGCTTTCGCTAAGATTTAAGCTGCAGGGGCCAACAGTTTTACTGATTCTGATGGCTCATTGGTCATGCATCTTTGTCATCCTTTTCTGGAAGAACAACATGGATCCTTCAGAATCCAGTTAAAGTACTACAACTTCTAGGAAAGTCTACCTGATTCTCATAATCATTCCCAGACTCTCTTGTATTTCTCTGAACCCTTCCAGCAATGTTTTGTGTCAACTAATTTACAAAGTCATATGTACCATTATATTTTATAATTTTGCAATTATGTATGTAGTCTCCCCAAGGCTTTACATTCTACAGGGTTACTTAGTGTGTTTGCCCATAACAGATGCTTAAAAATATTATTTGGTGCACTGATTGAATCCCTGCTTTTGACTGGTATTTGTGTCTCTCATTGGTGAATTTGTTGTTCTTTCAAGCTGTGTCTCATAAAACATATGATGCCTTGCTGCAAATATGGCAGGATGGCAAAATATTATATGCTGAAACTCAAAGGAATTCAATTTAAACCAATCTCCCAAAAATATCATTGTCCTAGGTTACCCTTCAGAAAAAACAATCTAGTGCTTCATCATGTGTGAAGCCGAACATTCAAAAGGCTGCTTGAAAAAGCCACATATGTTTACCACAGGAGAATTAGAGTACTAAACTAAGATGACAGTACCGGAGAGTGCAGTGGTATTCGTCAACAAGCCTTTTCTTGGTAGTTAAAATGTAGTACTGTAATGGAGAGGATACAGAAAAATCCAGTATAGTAGTCTCTGCAAATGAAGGGGCCAAGAACATGCAATGCTGTATTCTTATATGTTTTCCTCTGTGTCTGTCTTGCCCTTCTCATCAAGCAGTTTTTTTTTTTTCTCATGCAAGGAATCTTCCAAGATATGTAAGAAATGCTGTGATTATTGAATTACTTTAATGTCTTAATATAGCATCTCTCAAAAATTACTTTCATTTGGGAAGGAAGAATTCAGTCCAAGCAAAAATGACTAATGGATCTTGTTTTATCATTTGGAATCTACAGGGGAAGAGGAAGTGCTCACTGAACATAACTGTGAGCACTGAAACCATGTTCTGTAGGTAACTACTTGCTTTACCTTCAAGTGGTGGAGGCCCACTCAAGGGTACCCCACCTGATTCAGCTTTTCTCCCCTCATGCTAACTTCTATTATCATCCTGCCCTTGAATCACTCAGTCACGTCCAACATATCTCCCTTTTTCTATTCTTGCCCTTTTCCAATCCATCTTTAAAGAAAAATGTCAGAATACCTCACAACCCTATTAAACTAAGTGCCACCTCCACAGTAGCAACAAAGCATGGCTTCTTACTGCACGTAAAATAAAATTCAAATTCCTTATAGCCTGTGAGCAATTCCATGATCCGGCCCCTGCCTTTTTGGCATCATTTCAGTCTTACTAACCCCTTTGTTCAATTCCATCAGCTTTCCTTTTGCCCTTGATCAAATCTAGCTTCTTCTACCTTTGGGCCTTTTCACTTGCTGTTTGGGGTGCCTGGAAAACTCAACACAAATTTCATTTTTCTGGAGAAATCTTTGTCTCTCAATCTAAAGCCTTCCTATCTCCCAGGCCAGTCACTCTTTAACACCACCTTGCTCTACTGTCTCCACAGCAGAGAACAATATTTGAAATTCAGTTAGTGTTTATTTTTTATTAGAATAGAATCTCCTTGATCTATTCTCTCCCTAGAACCGAGAACAGCTCCTGGCCCAGAGCAGGTGCTCAGTATACACTGGCTAAATAAAGACGGACTAAGAGCAGAAGCAACACCGTTTCTCAGTGCTCAGTCACCTAAGGCCTCAAGAAAAGAACAAGGGGCTGAATTTAAAACAAGAATAAGGAGGGGCTGGCCCGGTGGTGCAAGCGGTTAAGTGCGCGCGCTCCTCTGCCACGGCCCGGGGTTCGCCGGTTAGGATCCCGGGCGAGCACTGACGCACTGCTTGTCGAGCCATGCTGTGGCGGCGTCCCATATAAAGTAGAGGAAGATGGGCACGGATGTTAGCCCAGGGCCAGTCATCCTCAGAAAAAAGAGGAGGATTGGTATCAGGTGTTAGCTCAGGGCTGATCTTCCTCACAAAAAAGTAAATAAATAAATAAAATAAGGATAAGGAGGAAAAAGTTAATTTCTCCTGGGGAGCTAAAGAGGCTGCTGACATTCTTCCAGGATTCAGAAACTACTGTTATTATTTGTCCCCTACACATTGAAACAGAAAATGTCAGTGAAAAATTCAAGATAGTGGAGTAATTAAGTAAACAAGTAAAATAGAACATGGTGAATGTATAAATCCTAAGCGAGTTTCAGTTGTTATTCTTTAAGGTAAAAAGAAGAATCCCTTGGAATAACAGGTGATTCCTCTTACTTTAACATTTTTTAAAATGTGACATAAATGAGTGTGTATATGTTATTTTAATTAACCGCAAACTACCTATCATATATGTTAATATAATCATAAAATTTAGCCTCCAGCTAGGAATAACCCACCTTCAAATACACACACTTGATGGAGGCTTAACAAGTGTGTCAGTAACCTTTAGTATTAAATTGTCACTTGCCCTGTATTTTCCTGCCTTTAATGAATTTATTTCTCTTGTTCCCCGATAAGACAACTGAGTCTCTGGCTACATTTCTCCTTCTCCGTCCTAGACAAGCTCCTATTGTTACGCCCTCACAGCCAGGCCATCCCCATCTATTTGCCTGTGACTTAACCCGTGTAACCTTGCTGGCCCCCTAAAACCTGGTCATCTGATCTTGAGATTCTTCTCCTTTAAATGAATCCTCAGTTTAATCTTCAGGTTAGTGGAGTAATAATGGTTCAGGCAAAGCCTATTTCCTATTCACTTTTTCCCTACGTATGAGGATTTTTCAGGTTCTGTGTTCAAGTTGGCAAGGAAAGTCCTTTTATTTTGATGCCATGTTTTCATCTTTTGCGTAATTTAGAAATAATTTCACTCCTGCAAGCAAACCTTGCATATTTATGAACATGAGCAGGTTAAACGGTCACCTTTTCTCTCTCTATAATTCTGTAATGGAGTTAAATTGTATTTACAAGAAAACAGAAATCTTCCACACAGTATACTTACACAACTCTAAACATCCTGAAAAATGTGTAGTGCAAGTGAAGCTGTTTCTGTTGCATATGTTATCATTCCTGCAAAAGGAGTTTATGTTTTTAGTAGTTGGAGAGATTCTAAATTTAACTGATGTAAGAGCATCATTCGAGTTTGCCATAAAAATGACAAGTCCAATGACCTCTATATGTTCTGTCACAAGTGGGGGTGATAGATTGACAAGTGGTCAATCTGAATACTGCACTGAATATTGCAGTATTCAATGAACACAGGTCACTGAATACTGCAAAAAACAATACCAGGTCCTTTTGTGTGTATTTATAATATAGAGAATTGAGTTGTTTAAGAAACATTCAAACAATTCTAGAAAGTAAGAGCTTTGAACTTTTCATTTGAAACTAATTATTTTTGAAAAGAGAAAAATTGAGTCATTGAAATGATTTTAACACAGTAATATTCTAGAATCAATTCATATGGATTATATTCTCAACACAAGAAAATGTAAACAGTCACACATAACAAAGAGTGCTTTACCCAAATGCTAATCAAAATGCTAGGAACAATTACTGTATTTTACATAGAGCATTCCCTCAAAGGAGCACTTTATAAAGTTATGGACTATAGTATTCACATCATCCCTTCAAGAAGGTAAATAATGCCAACATTTATTATTACTGTTGTTATTGTTAACCATCATTATTATTTTTATTATTCTTAACAACTATAATAATGGCTGTTTCTTTTCACCCTTCAGAAAACACTATTAAAAATGAGCCACACAAGAGAAAGTAGTATACATCAAAATCTTTACGAGCTCTTCATTAGGATGCCATCTTCGAAGAGGGTGAGAGAGGGATTAGGAAAGAAAGAGGCAAAGACAGAAAAGTATGAAAAGAGAGAGAGGAAAAATATTACTAAATATTATTAAAAATTTAGATACAGGTAGAAAAAGAAAGAAATCACATGCCCGTCATGAAAAAGGAGAGAGACCATTTTCAGTTTATGGGTAAAAGGCACAAGAAAGATATAATCCTAGCACATTTTCCTTCTACAACCATTGTGTCTTCTAGGACAAAGCCTGGAGCCTGGAGTTTTTCATGTCCAGCAACAAAAAGACCTTGGCTATCTCAAAGATGTACATGCTACTACGATTTCATGCAACTTTTAAGTTCTTACAAATGATCTCAACAACGGGTTCCAAAATACGTCAACTCTCAGCATAATCAGGTACCATTCTTTCCATGTATCAGGCCTGAAATCTTACCATGATTTTTTATTAAGCAAGCTTGATAAAAAGAGCATGAGGTTTCAAACAAGAATGGAAATGACTGCGTATAATGTGATAGACAAGAACCAGGATAAATAAGAGTAACCCCTGGGGAGAGGGACGCAGGAGGCCAGCCACATTTCAGCCTGATGAAAGGGTAGCTTGAGGAACTGGAAACCATTTGAGAGAGCATTTGCCGTGAGAAAGAACAGGACCACTAAGAACCCACTAAGAAGTCAAGTTTTATTTATTTTGTGTTTTAACCAACAGAGTAGTTCTGTAGTATAAGAAGAAAGTGTGTGGGAGAATGAGGCAGAGTTCATAAAGTAATCCTCTTACTTTCTATAATAGTCACACATGAGCCTGTCCTTCCAGAAGTTTCTTATACAGTCTCATTTCCTCAAATTTGCAACTACCAATATAAAATGCCAAAACTTTGATCTTTACATATAATAATTTATTCAGCTAATATTTATTAAACACCTGAAGATCTACTCTATGCCAGGCACTGAAGATAGAAAGATGACTACAGTGTGGTCTCCATCCTTACAGAATTTAAAATCTAGTGGAGAGACTAAGAAGAAAGGCATTGGTAACAACACAGCCTGTTACATGACAGGGAGGGCAGGGCACCATGGGAGCAAAGAAGAGTGCCATCAACTCACACTAGGGAACCAGTGAAGATTTCCTGGAGAAGACTATGCATGAGCTGATTCTTAAAGGATCAGTAAAAGTTATCCTGGTAACGAAAGAGGGGTAGGGGCTCTAGACAGCAGGAGCATGATGCTCTTGGAAACTATAAGCGATTGTGGTTTATATGGAGGGTTGCCAGTGGTTTAGATAAGAGCAATTAGCTGTAGGCCTGAATTAAGAAAGAATTTTTAGGATAACTGGCAAATCTGGTCTTTATCCTAAAGATATTGGAATCACTGTAGATCTTTTTAAATCAATTTTGAGGTATAATTTATGTACAATAAAGTACACTCATTTGAAGAATATAACTCAATGAGTTTTGATAGACATATAAAGCTGTATAAATACCACTATAATTAAGATCGGAACATTTCTATCATCGTCTCAAATTTCTTCAAGTCCCTTTGTAATTTATCCCTCTCTCCCAACCCAACCCCAGGCAACCACTACTCTACTCCTTGTCTCTGCAAATTAGTTGGATATGCAGGTGTGGAAGAAGTAAGTGGTGGTTTCCAGTTTGGTGCTAATGTGAATAAATTTGCTATAAAAATACGTAGGAGTGGAATATCTGGCTCATATGGTGGTGTATGTTTAACATTTTAAGAAGTTACAAGTTTTCCAAAGTGGTTATATGATTTTATATTTGCACCAGACATGTATGAGAGTTCCAGTTGCTCTACATCATCACCAGTGGTTAGTATTACCAATTTTCTCGTATGTGTGCAGTGGTGTCTCATTGTAGTTTTAATGAGCATTTCTCTGATGACTGATGATGTTGAACCTCTCTTCATGTACTTTTTGTCTGTTTATATATCTTTGTTGGTGTTCAAATATTTTAACCAATTTTTTGTTGTTGTTGGGAGGAGGAGGTGTTTGTTGTATTATTGGTTACGGGAGTTCTGTATATATTCTGGACTTCAGTCCTCTGTCGGATACATTATTGCAAATATTTTCTCCCATTCTACATTTTAGTTTCATTTTCTTAATTATGTCATTCAAAGAATGGTTTTAATTTTGATAACATCTAGTTCACCCTATTTTTTATTTATGATTTATGTTTTTGTACTCTATACAAGAAATCTTAGATATGGAAGAGTTAACAAGCCCTGGGACAAAATTCTAGATGTATATTTTTTTATCTGTTCCATGTGCATGTGAACTGTTTATTTTCTTCTTTACTGATTAGAATAGAAAAGAATGCATACCATAAACCTACAGCCTTGTTAATTTGCTCTAGTAATAGATACCGTCTCTAACACAGCAGGTGTTATCAGGACTGCCACTTGGTTAGGTTTGTAGTTAAGTCTGTGTTCATTCTCCAAGATCCTTCTGGTTTCTGCAGGAGCCAGACTGATAAATTAAATGGAAATACCATAGGTAATACCACCCCTGCATCCTTGAGATTCTTACAGATGGCACCAATTTCTGCCATCCCCTCCTCCACATGCATACTAGCTGGATGAGATATTGTGTTTTCTCTCTCAGCACATGGAGGTCAGCCTTCCCCACTATGATTGGTATTTCCTCATAGGTCAAAGACTCAGAGTTATTCTAACTGCCAACTAAGTTAGTCTCATTTATATATTCAGAGACCAAGGAAATGACCATCGGTTGGGTATGAGGACCAGCAGACTGTAAACCAGATTTGGGCCAGGACTCCATTTATTACCTGATCTTCATAGGTTCCTACTCTAACATGGGTCAGTTATGTCTCTTTCAATCTTCAGATATCAATGTCAACTTAACCTCTGTGTCTAATGATCCTCAAAATGTCTGCGTATTCCTCTTTCCCCAGTGTACATTTACCCAAGTAAATAGCCATAGGTCGTTTTGGGGAAGGACTAGAGGCATCATTATAATATACCTTTGCCGTAGTTTTATAGGGTCCCTTCTGTAGACACTGTCACCTTGTTCGTCAATGGTTTCTGGGTCTTAAAACTGTCTCAGGCACCTGGAAAAAGGATCATAACTTTTTATTGGAGAAACCATCCTCAGCTCATCTATTCTTGCTATGTTTTGAAATATTTATCAGTATTTAACAAGAGTATTTAACAGTACCCTTGTTAGCTACCTACCTACTTTGCCTCTAGCAATGCCATGTTCATTCAAGAACTTGGGGAAGTTTTGACCATTATTTCTTTAAATATTTTTTTCTGATCCATTCTCTTTCTCCATTCATTTTACACTCTTATTGGCTATACTTTAAATTTGTTGAAATTTTTCCGCATATCCCTGAAACTCTTCTACGTTTTAATATATTTTCTCTCTCATCTTTAGATTGCCTTTTTTTTCCCCCAAATCTACTGATTCTTTCTCTGTCATATTTATTGTGCTACTAAACCCTTGCAATAATTTTTTTATTTCAGATATTATATTTTTCAGGTCTAGAATTCTCTTTTTACTCTTTTTACACTTTCCGTTCAACTTCTGAAATTGTCTATCTTTCCTTTCCTTACTAATTGAGCATACTTACAATAGCTATTTTAAAGTTCTTGTCTGAAAAATCAGTTATCCAGGGGTTCGCCTCAGCTGATTGTTTTTTCCCCTGAAAATGGTCACATTTTCCTGGTTCTTCATATTTCAAGTAAAAATGGATTTTATCCTGAGCATCACAAAATTTATGTTGTGGAATCTCTAGATTTTGTTATATTGTTCTGAAGAATATTGATGTTTTCATTTTAACAGAAAATGCAGGCAATCAACTTGGTTAGATACAAACTCTAACTGTTTCACCTACAGTGGATGGCAACTCAAATCTCAATTAAGTTCTTGATTTTTAGCATCATTGAGTCTATCCTGACATGTGTAGTCTAGGCCAGCCAGACATTTGGGCAGAGTTTATACATTACAATCGGCACCCATATTTTTCACAAAAAAATGCAATGCTCAGTCTTTCTCTCCTTCCTTTGGCCTTATCTTGACATTCTTCCACTTTGCAGTAACCTGTTGATGTTATATGCACTTACTTCGTCACGAATTAAGGAAGAGAGGGTTAATCAGATGCTTTTATCATTCTCTGACTAGAAGTCTAAGTATAGGCTTCATACATACTTTAGTTCTAAAGAGCTTCCCAAATGCACATGGGGCTCAAACTTTCCCTCCAGGAATGTGTATAGAAGTTTCCATATTGCTTTCACTAAGATTTAAGCTGGAGGGGCCAACAGTTTTACTGATTCGGATGGCTCGTGGGTCATGCATTTTTCTCATCCTTCCTTGTAAAAGCAACATGGATCCTTCAGAATCCAGTTAAACTGCTACAATTTCTAAGAAAGTAAGCCTGACTCTCTTATAATCATTCTCAGATTCCCTTGAATTTCTCTGAACCCTTCCAGCAATGTTTTGTACCAACCAATTTACAAAATCATATGTACCATTATCTTTTATAATTTTGTAAGTATGAGTTTACACGCATACCTGGGGCTTCCATTTTCTGGCTCTGTCCTTTCTGGGATGACCCCCTTACTTTCCTTCAGCTGTAGCTGTCATACGCTCTGTCCTCCAATTCCTCTGGGCATAAAGCCAGCTGGTTTTCTATGGAAATTTTAGCTGACCTACAAGACTTGAACTTCATCTCTGGGCTAAAACCGCAAAAACGGAACTTAATATTTGCCATTCTCTTTCTCCAAATTTTACTCCCCTCCAAAAAATCTATAGGCTGAGGTTAGGGTATCTGTGGAATATCCAGATGGAGATGTCAAGAGAAAAATGGATGAGCCAAAACTGGATTGGGTACCCCAAACTGTGGAGGAGATATTCACAACTACATTCTCCCTTGCCTTTCTCCATTATAGAGGAGGAAAGTTTAATAATCAATTTTACAGTCTACCTTAAAGTTATGGATAGGCAAATGACACTTTATCAGAGATATATCTGAACATATGCTTGGTGGGATTTCTAGTGAATATTTTGCTTCCTCATAAAAAAAGACAGACTCAGACGTTTATTCCTTCCTCCATGTTCCCTTTCTGGAACATGGATATGATGCCAGGAGATGCAGCAGCCATTCTATGACTAGGAAGCAACAAGCATTAGGACAAAAGCCAATACGCTAACAGTGCTAGAGAAGAAAGGCAAATGGAACTTGGATCACTAATGACTAGAAATCCATGGAAAAGCCATGGACTGACTATTTCTGGACTTATTATTCAGTATATGAGAAAAAGTATGCCCTATTTTTTTTCAGCTGTTTGTCAGATTTTCTATTAGGTACAACTGACACTTTCCTAATTGATACAGTGACTATATAGAAAACAACTCAATAAAGAGGTCTAGACAGGAGACAGGTCAACAAGGTAGACACAGCAGTTGAAGCCCTAGGTTTGAATGAGATCACCAAGTGAGAATATTAGAGAGGAAAAGGAAAACAGGGCTAAGAATCAAGTGTTGGAGAACATTGGCACTTGAGAGGAATTGGTAGAGGAAAGGAGCAGTTGGAAAAAGACATACAACCATAAAGAGAAAGAATGAAAAAGAGAAATTGATGACCTAGAAACCAAAAGAGGAAAAAGTAGGTGTCAGTGTTCAAATGCTACAGAGTAGAGCTAACCAAGCACAGGAAAGCGTCCACTCAGTTTGGTGATATCAAGGCAGAGCATTTGAGTGGAACAGGAATCAGGTTCTAATAAATGTGGCTTGTAGATAATCCGTTTCTCAGCCACAGACTGGACTGCACCCATCACCCCAGTAAGTATACCTTTCATAGCAGGCTGTTGGTTCCAGAGTGGATCATGAAAGGGAATTGGATGGATCATTGCTCCAATTGGAAATACAAAGCGCAGGCTCTGTTGATAGAAGGACAATAGGCTCTTTCCTAACGTGAAAGGCAGCATATTTTATATCCCTTAAAAATAAAAATAACAGCTTAAGCTTAGAATGACCTACCAAGTGGGCAACAGGGTAGATTTTCCCGACCCTTTCACTTTTAAAAGAACAGCGAGATTCTAAGTTTCAGTATCTGCCTGGTTCCCTGCAGCTGTGACACAGGCCTCAGCATACTTTGAAGATGACAGGCACTTGAGTTAGTGATACAGGTGTAGCAAGGGAGAAGAGGAGGCGATAAAATGGAATAAGTGAAATACAGTGAAGAAAGGAACTTAAGTGTTCCTTTCTTTTTCCTGTCATAATCCATAATATGAAAATATTAGCACAGGGAAGATTTAGAGACATAAATTTTATAGGAAAAGTTATAAAAAGGAACTACAGATGTAAAGGGTGATTAAAAGGGAGGCAGACCAACTTTCAGTGTCTAACTTAGCACTGAGGGGTCTTCATAGCTGCAGGAAACATTCCTTTTTTCTTTTTGTTGCTGTAGAATTGGTAAGAATGACTTGAAAAGGCATGTCAGAATTTAAAAGTGTTGCTTTCTTTCTTTCTTTCTTTTTGAGAATTCTTTTAACCTAAAGAAGATGTATGGAAAACCCACAAAGCATTTAGTAAAAGTGAAAAGATGGTTCTGAAAAATTAAAATCCTTTCTGCTTCATTAGCTTTTCATTGTTAAATGTTGTCACTGATTAATGCCAGACTGGGACATTGAATATGTCTCTCAAAGAGCACATGTATCAAGAAATGAATCAAAGAAAAAGGCAACACAAGAGAACCCACAGAATAAGCTTGTTAACAACACGACATGGGTAAAAGGTTCAAATTAAATTCTGAGCATTCCACTGGGCACTTTGTGCTCACAAAACTATATATGTGGGGTTACATGCATTCCTTACATTTCCAAAAACATTTCTTACCAATGTAAACATAGTACAGATGAACAGAGCTAGCTACATAATTTGCAGGGCCCAATGCAAAATGAAAATGTGGGGCCTCTTGTTTCAAAGGCAGGAAAAAATAATACCTTTAAAAGTACTAAAATATATTTGTTTTCTTTTCTTCTGCAGTCTCTCTCTTGACTTGTCATAGTGTTTATTATTTGCTATAATTCTAAATTTTTGAAAAAATTAAAACTCTAAATGGATGAATTTTATCATTCACATTCTATTATGCAATGTCATTATAAATGCAAATATGAGAGGATTTAACTCATATACAGCATCACAAAATTACACAATTAGTATACCTTAGCTTGTATATGTATTTCATTCTCACCAGAACAGAAATATTCCATAAAACTAAATCAACTGGTTTTATTTTACTTCTTCTTTAAATTAATTTTTAATATTTTTAATTGTGGTACAACAAGCATAACATAAAATTTGCTATCTTAACCATTTCTAAGTGTATAGTTCAGTGGTATCAGATACATTCATGTTGTACAATTATCACCACCATGTTTATTTCACTTCTTCATACGCACACATTGTACCAACACTCTACCTTTGGCTGAATGATGTATAAGGAAGAATCGAAAGGAAAAGGAATCAGAAGCTCTGTTTTTCCTATTCATTTCGTTATTTTCAGTGTCAGTGGTTAGCTCATGCAAGGAAGTAACACAATGTAAGAAAAGATATGATAGAGTTCCTTGGTTGGTTGTTTCTTAGAATGCCATCATTACCTTCTTTCTGCGTCAGAAACAATTCTTCCTTCAACGGAGGAGTATGGCGTCTAGGGGTGGGCAGTATCCACTCCCCAATTCCTTACTCTTACATCTTACCTCCTAGTGGCTTTAAGTATTTACTAACTCCTAAGTGTTATGGAATTCTGCACTACACGCAAATAAGGCGGCAAAGGGGTGCGCACATGCATATTACTCATGTTTTGTATTTCTCCTCTTGCGCTCCATTTACCCATTGGCCTTCACCTACAAAACACAAGTTAAAAGACAATTTCGTTAAGAATTTCAAGATGGCAACAGTAGAGCATTAAACTAATAAGCATGGAGGCTTGCTGACAGCAAGGCCCTGAGCGACTGCACAGGTCGCATGCCCAGGAGGCCCGCGCTGCAGACAAGGGAGGCTGAAAAGGATACAAAATCCTCTCACAGAGCACTTTACAGTTTACAAAGCACATTCTCACCCTTTACCTCACCTGACTGTCACATTAGTTATATTTGCGGGTGAGCAGGTGTTACTCGTTGTTAAATTAAATACACAAGGAAGCCATTAGACTGTGGCGGCTCTAACGCCAGGGGGACTATCGTAACAAACCAAATCTAAGCGTGTAATTGCGTCGAGGTTACGAAATCACAACGCTAAGAAACAACCAGTCACAACCAGCGAACAATGCGTTAAGCTATAGCCACCCAAACAGTGTCCTTTCTTGGCTTCGGCACTTTCTCCGTGTCTTTCCACTGGCTCCCGTCCACCCAGCGCTGCTAACAACCACTTCCTGTTTGGTGCCGCCCGGATTCAATTCTATTTTTGTTCCAATACAACTTTTAAAATTTTTTAATGTTGCAATTTATCTTTTAACACCCCTTCGGGACTGGAGAGATGCCTGACTAGCCCAACTTCCGTGGCTAACTAGGGGCAAAATGTGCGCTAGAAGCCAGGCTTGCTGATCCCTAGTTAGGTACTCATCTCACATTCCGTTTCCACTCGGAGAAGAGCTGTCAGAATGCAAAGGGAGAGACTACGTTTGTCTGCCCTTTGGGTGCGTTTTCTGCGTAATCCCAGAGACAGCAAAAAGCCAATGAATTATGGTACATGGAAAATGCTAGCAGCAGAAGGGTTAAAGGCAAGCGATGATCAGAGTCTGGAGGAGTGACTCAGTGAAGTCTCCCTGCAGGACGGAGGCTTTGAGGAAGGATTCCAACTGAATACTGAGTAGAGGCAAAGCCTGTGTGGAGAAGAAATGTCCTCTCCAAGAAAAGCAAGTGAGAAGGAGAAGAGAAATGAGAGTCTGGAGAAGTCTCACTTTGCACGCCTGCATGAAGAATGTCAGCTGAAGGTGCCAGGTTTAGCATCAATTTCCTTAATTTAATCTTACAACCAATCTGCTTAAAGCTCTTTCCTCCTGCATCCTTTAGCTAATAAAATCGGCGGTTCGTAGGCTCCTTTGTTCGAATAGCCAAACATCCCATAGATGCAATTAATACAGGCAAAGACGTATATGGCATATGTCTAAACTCATGGTTCTGTTTGGTTGGTTTTCAATAAAACAGAAATATACACAAAAAAATCACTGAAAATACTAAAGCAGATGATATATAAATCAGAAAAAATTTAAATACTCTGAGGATATATATCTAATTTCCTTACTAACGCTACCCGTTAAAATCAGTTATCAGTTACTATTTGGCCTAACTTTGCTTCCTGGCACCCAGCTGAAATAGAACACCCCTTTTTAACTCAGTGAATATCTCCTTGATCATTCAATGTTTTTTAAACTTGGCTTTTCTACAGAAGCTGTAACCAAGTTTGCATCTAACGCCAATTCAGGGGCTTTTTATTTGAGGGCACTCTTGCAAGCAGCGAAGATTGTCCATTAACTCATGAAAGAAATCTTCTCCTTCAATGTTCTCAGAATTTCCTATCATCTGGATATAACTGCCAGCATCTCACTCACCTTGAAAGAAAGCAGAGAACATCAACATAAGCGGCATGAAACCTCTGTGATTATGTTTTCTCTAGCTGAAAAGAAAAGCATAGCCATTCATTACCTATTCCACGTCTCTCCTTTTTCCCCCAAAAAAGCGACTCATTTGCTACCTCTACTCTCTGATATTAGAAACAGAATAACACTTTTTTGCCAAAACATAATATTTTTAAGCCCCTGATAATAGAAAAGTAACCCGGTGAAGTGATTTCTTCACCCAGTGACCTGTCTCACAATGAGAAATTACCTGGGTGGAAGGAGAGTGAGATAAAGCAGTGGAGAGCCCAATGATGAGGTGAGAGTGTTAGATATCAATTCCTTGGAAATATCATCTGTCCTATTCATTCCCTTTTTCTCAGAACCTAACACAGTGCCTGGAAAATAGTAGAAAGAACACATGCCAGCTTTGATAATTTAGTCAAAGCGTTTTTACATTCTTCAGTGTTGACTCTGAAAATGGAATGTTGAAAGTGATTAGGTAAATTAATCCAGAGTTTAAATAGGGAAAGAGAAGCTCATTCTCTGTCATTGCTCTTATTGTGAATTTAAGCATGACACAGTGTTATTGGCAGCTCTGTTTTTAAGAAGGCAAATAACCAAACTACAGAAGAGCTGAAATATGAAGATTCTTCACCTGAGCCACTCAAGCAGGTAGCCAGATGATCCATTTTCCAGCAGCACATGGACGAAGATAAGTGGATCGCCAGAAGCGAAACTGCCTCCTCTCCCCTGCTATGCCCCATTTTCTTGGATACTTAGTGACACAGGTTGTGTCACCCAATCTGTTTATAACCACAACTATAAATAACATGGTCTCCCTCAGGCATCCTGTGAACAATAAAAAGAAGTTTCCAAGAATAATAATACTAAAAGTCAATGAACTATATTAATGCAGTATAAAAGCGAAGTCGTTGCCTAGCAATTTGGTGGTATAGGGTGGAGGTTTATTGAAAATTCTTAACTAGAGAGATTTTTATGTTATCACAGGAAATCTATAAGACACTTCAAATTTCTGTACTTTTGAATCAGGCCAAAGAATGCAACATTTGATTTTCTGTTATACAATTCATATAAAAAGCTCGATTATAGGATTTTTGTGGGGTGTTAACTAAACGATGTCCAGTTTCTGTCCCTTCGTATATATTCCAAAATTATCCCTGAGTCAAACCAGACTACCAGGCAGTGGCCGCACTTGTCCCTGATACAACTGAACTACTTTTACAAAACTACACTTTGCTTGTTGTGGAGTGTGTTGTCAGCAAGCTTTCTCTGAAATGTGCATTGTGAGGACATGGTTGATGACTTTATTCAGTCCCTCATGATAGAGATGCTTTATGAAGACTCATGGTTTGCTCACCAAGGAAAACAATAGCTTTTCCTTAACCATGAGTGAGCTTGTATCTCTCTTTGCTTCGGCTGCTTAGATTAGTAAGTAGGAAGTATCTAATGTCACAAATTTTATGATAAACCTCGATTCTACATGCCATTATTTCCCTTCCTTAATTTTCTTTTGGGCCTGTTTTCTTCACCTACTTTAATTTTTATCTCGCTTGTCATGTTTTAAGTCTGAGGCTTCTTGAGTCACTTTTTGAAAAATGAAAGACAGAAGTAAAACTTTATTATACTAATGACCCAGAGTTGCAAAGTCATAACTATTCAAAGTTCTACTGGATAGAATTCCTATTTACAAATTTTATCTTTTGAACTTCTACGTAAAATCTCTACTATACAAATTCAACGTTTAACATGACATATTTCATATCAAAGAAAAATAAATTAAGTCCACAAAAGAATTAAAAGAAGCATGCAACTCTCAGTAAGAAGTATTTAGAAGAAGTCACAGCCAGGGAAAAAATTACACTTCTAGGAATAGACTGAATAAAAACTTGCCACACTGTATCCTTTTTGTCAATATTAGCAGGCATGCATGGCTTGCCTGGGTCCCCAATTTCTATCTCAATTGTATGAATGAACAAGCTACAATAAAGCCTGAGAGTGATTTAGGGCCTTAACTTCAGCTTTTGCTTCATATTTCTTCTCATAAAACTGTTTTTAAAAGTATAATCTTTAGTGCCAGGAAATCAATTAACTTAAAAAATTGCCAAGTCTGCCAATAACCAGTAATATGAATGTAACCCTTTTGCATCGAGGGCATGAAGAAATTAAATGATCAAACACATTCTGTTAAATCCAGCCCTGAGACAAAGTTGTTTGACCGTGAGGCTCTTTGAACTGAGAGATGGAAACAGCAATGAAGGAAAAGGCATCTAAGTAATTGTACAAAGTCTTCCAAGTGGCACTCAGCCAGGAAGACACTTTTGTTGTGTCCAAAGGCACAAAAGTCTGTAGAGACCCATTCGATCCTAGCATTTCAGGGCACAATGGAGCTCTCTCCACAAGAGAGCCCTTCTTCTGATGAGCCAAGGTTTATGCAGATCTATAATAACAGTTAGAAATAAAAATGATGATTGAGATATGAATACTGTTGTTGAATTCTAGAGCAGGTATATGCGTGTCGTATAAAATCTAAACACAGAGGTGTGGTAAATATAGAGATTGAGAACTCTATGCCATTTCTATACTAATTCTGATACCAAATAGAACAAGACCAGATGGGGCACAGAGAGAGGTAACTATATTTAAAATTTTTATCAGTCTCTCTTTGTGATCTGGAGTATTGGTCACAAACTACAGCCTGTGAGTCATAGCTGGTCTGCCACTTGTTTCTGTAAAAAAAAAAGTTTTATCAGAACACAACCACACCACCATTTATGTCTCATCCATTACCAATTTCACACTACAGCAGCTGAATTGAGTAGTAGCCGCAGAAATAATATGGCTTGTAAAGCCAAAAATACTTTCTATCAGGCCCTTAGGGGAAAAAGTTTGATGGCACCTGATCCCAGCTGTGATCAAGTTTTTATGAATGTCCACGTGTGCTTCCTTTTGAACTACATTGTTAATACGTCTTTCCGAAAGTATTTGTAGGAGGAAAGACAGCTCGTTTTTGTATCCCTGGCAATACCTTAATTTACCCCTCATTTTTAAATGATAGTTTTTAGTATCAGATTTATTCAGCATTTTTCAATAGCGCTTCCTTGTCTTCTAGTATTTAGCATTGCTGATGAGAGGTCTACTGTGATTCTAGTTGCTGTGTGAATAATTTGTCTTTCTTCCCTACTTGCACTTAAAATTTTATTTTTATCCTTGATATTTTCTAGTTTGAGGATAATATTTTGGCGTGGTTTTCTTATTATCTATCCTGATGCACAGTTTTCAACATTTAGTTTACAAGTCTTCTTTGTTCTGAAAAATTTGCAGCCATTATTTTTTGGAATATTGGTCTTTTATTCCCCTGTTTTCTCTTCCTTAATCTAATATGTGTTTGTTGCAGTCTGTTACTATTATTCTATCTTCCCTGTTCCATAACTTCTCCTTTACATTTTTTTAATCTCAATGTCTCTCTATGTTAAATTCAAGGTACCTCACAACCATATTTTGATTCTTTGAATTCTCTCTTCAGCTGTGTACAGATTAAAGTCTATATTTTTCATCTCTAGGAATTTGAGTAAGTTAATTGTCAGAAACATCTTTTCTTGTTTTTTGCTTGCAGTTGTTCCTTTTTATAAATATTATTTCTTCTATTATACCTCTGAATTTACTAATCAAATATTTTAAAACCATTTTTAGATAGTTGTTTTATTTTCATTTTATATGCATAAATTATTTTTTCATTGGTTCCTTTGGGAGCAATCTTCCTTGACTTGACTTATGTATTTTGGAGTATTGGTTTGTAGGCTCGTCTTGAGAAGGAATTTTGTCATTTTTATTGTTGCTGTTGTAGTTTTCATTGCCTCTCTGCATCCTCTTCTTTTCTAGGACTTTTGGGGTTTCCCTTACCTGGCATTCCTGCCCCCCTTTCCCAGGCAGAAGTAGGTCTCATACTGGCAACATGGAGCTCCTAACCCACAGTGAGCACAGGATATCCAGCCCCTGCTACAGAAGTAAGAACAGCTGACCACAAGGCTTATCATGCTTTTCTCTTTCCACAGGTATTCAACGTCACATGAGCCACAGTCTAGGCAATTATCAATCCCAAATTTCTTTCAGACTTTTTTAAGAATCTGGTTGCATGCCATGACCTAGCTCCAGCCTTTACCTTGCTTGAGAAGCATGCATACATTGTCATCCCGTAGGCAATAAACTCTTCCCAATTTCAGACCCAGAGTTTCACCTTGCTTGATGCTTCAGGGTTTTTTTTGTTTCTATTTTTAGTCTATGGAAATATCTATCTTTCTTTCAAGCACTGATATATCTTTTTAATTTCAATTTTCAGTTTAATCTATTGCTGCTATGTTTTTGTTGCAAAAAAAAATAAAGGAGAGCTTCAAACAACAAACTTTACTATGCCATTTTGAAAAGATAAAAGTGTAAACATTGAAATTAGAGATAATCAGACTGATGAAAGTAGAAGGTCTAGAGTTATGATCTGGAAATTCCACTTCTAGGTTTAACTCAACAGAAATGCCTACATATATTTACCAAAAGACATGTACTAAAATATTCATAGAAATACATAGCTTCAAACTGGAAGCTGTCTAAATGCCCATCAACAGCAGAATAGACAAATAAATCATGGTGTAGTCATACAGTGAAACATCACATCTTAATGTGAATGAACAATCTGAAGCTAGTCATAATAACATGAGTAAACCTCACAAGTAAAATGGCAAGAGAAAGAAGACAGACCAAAAAGTACTTGCTATAGAATTCCACTTATATCAGTACCAGAATCAACTTGTGGTGTTAAAAGACAAGATAGCAGTTACCCTTCTTAGTTACTGAAAGGGATTTAAAGGAGGCTTTCCAGGATGCTCGCAATGGTTCTTGTTCAAGGCACTGATTACATAGATGTGTTTACTTTTAGAAAATTCATCAAGTTGTATACTTATGTGGTATGTTATCAAATATGTTATACAACAATGAAAATTTTTAAAAAACGTATGATGGAGCTTTACCAGTTTAGTGGTTTTTCAAACTTTACTCCTAAAGCCCTAACAATTCTGAACCTCAGGGCTAGTTCTTGCTTCTAATTAATTGTAGGTTTGGTTTGGTTTGGTTTGGTTTTATTCTCTGAGAGGACACTGTTTTCCACATTCATAGATATGGAGTAAGAAAAATTTTGTCTTCAGGAAGGCAATCAATTATATAATTGTAAAAATTATTTTTAACTTTCTTAATCAATAGAATACACTTGCAAAGAGACTATAAAAGTCACATCCACAGAGAACTTTAAAAATTGAATAGAACTTGTAATTCCTGATGGATTCTTGTCTTGATATCCTTCTAGCCCTGGATTCTGAGTTTGGTCATAGCTTCCTTCCGTAGTTTTGAACCAGCCTTGTAGGCCCAGATAGAGAAATAGCGGAAACTCATGACATTACTTATCAGTCTAATGCCACCAATCCACTGATTAGAGTACATCGCTAATTGGGTCCTTACCTTACTCACAACTACCCTGCTTGGTTTTCTAGTCTTCCTTCTGTTTTAAAAACTTGCCACTCGTCTATAGAAAATTAATATCTGCATATTAGAACTTCTATCAATTACCTTCTCCAGCAGACAGCTAGGATCTCGGATTCTGACTGAAATTGCTAAAGAAGGGTTGCATCAGTCATTTCTTCTCACTGATGCATCTTTTAGTCTTACAAATCAATAATAGCCCCCAAATCAGAATTCCTACTGAATCATTGAATTTTGCCTATAAACTCTCAAATTGCATCCAATTTTGTCTGAAATTCTGAAGCATTCTACTACTGTGCCTGTTTTTCCTACAAGACTACCTTTTAAAAAGCAAGCAAACCATCAAAGAAATTATCTCCCCAAGAATTGCCAATCAATTCTCTTAAGGCTGAGATATACCATGTTATCTGGCCCCAAGTGAGCACACTTAGTGATTTACTCTAAGCCTATGGAGTCCTTACAGATTATATTCCAAAGTCTAAGAGGAAGATATAAAAATACCATCCATAAAAAGGAACCCAAAAAGAAACACTCACGCACAGCCAATCTCAGCCTTCTTCAGCCAGGAACATTCTGAAGTCTGTTGGATGAATCTACTTTCTCCTCAAATTTTTTATTCCAAGCCAAGAATCATCTGATTTAATGTGACTCCAGATTCTTCTTCAAGTCTAGGGTTAGGCTGTCTTTTATATTCAGGTTCTAGTTAGTCCTTAGAATATACAGACACTGGCTGTCTATTATCTTCTAGCCTAATATTTGCTTGACATTAGAAGTCTGACAAATTTTCAGTCCCGGTCTAATTTGAGCCCTGGTTTATATAAGAGCCACCTGTTTTGAAAGGTCCTGTTCAAAGTGGGAAGTCATGCTCCCATGTCCCATTCTCATGATCACTGCAGACATAAGTCCTTGATTCTGACACTTACAGGGCTTGGATGTGGCTTCACAATACATCTCCACAGAGCAATTCAAGTAGCCACTACTAATTGATTGGAGTTTTCATGAGAGATAAAATGTGTTGAAACTCAAACTTAAACCCTACAGAAGTTTCAGTTTAATTAGCTAGAGCCTACTTTAACTCAAAAACATAGTGAAAGTTTGGCTTATACAGAAATCAATATGTTAATTAGATAGATTAATAGATAGATAGATACATAGATAAGTTAGGTAGATAGACAGAGTCTCTTTTTTTTTCTCTCTAACCTTCAACATTTCTAAGTCCACACATGGCCTTAGTTCTTTTCACATATACATCACATATACATCCATATAAGATCTTTTTTTACTAATGTATTTAGCTCCTCTTTAGTTTATGATTTGCTTTCTGTACTCTTTGGCATCCTGTCACATTTGGTGGGGCCATGCAGGGTATTAGTATTCTAGGAGATAGGAGATCAATTCTACCTGGTCAGTTCTCTTCTGCCTACACGAGCATCTGGCTGTATATCATTAGTGATCCATTCTACCTGGTACTTTCTTTTATCATTTTCCATCCTACATTTGTTTGTAACTTTCTGGCTCACTGCTATCCACTCTCTTTATCCACTGATTCCTGCTTTTACTCTATTTAAAAAAATAAAACAGCTATGCTTTATAGACAGAAATAAACTTAATAGAAGAAACAGAATATCCACGTAAGTTCACACCTCCCCATCTGTTTTTCAAATTAATGAACAATTACTCATGTCTCTTTGTGTTCACTCTTCTTTCACAAGGCCGCTTAATTAAATTTATTCTAATATTATTTTTCATTTTTTTTATAGTCCATGTACTTAATTCTTAATACCCTTTACTAGCCATGCATATTTTACTTGCACTAATTTCCTTCTCAACAAAATTCCTGTGCCATCACTGGTTTAGGTATTCATCAGATAGTTCTTGAATTGCTTGACGGTAATTCTAAATCTCCTTCCAGAAAAAATAATAATTCTTTTTGATGAAGAAAACACTTGTGATGGATGTTAGAGAGGAACTCTGCCCTAAAAACCAAAACTTAAAACAAAACAGGACACCAGCAGGAAACTCATTCTGGGAATTTATTAGTCTCGACCTGTGGCAAGAAACCAAACTTCTTTGAGATTTTGCACTTTCCCCTCTAGAACCCAGTACAGGTCACAGTGAGGGAGCAGTACATGACAGTATGAGAAGAGCTTCGTTCATTTTCCTCTCATTACCTAGGAGGCTGGGATGGGTCATAGCGAAATGAAGATTCATGACAGTTGATTGTGAGCACAAGCACAATTCAAGTGCTGCAGTGTCTAGGAACTATCTTCAACGAGGTAGAACGGGTTCTGGAATGATCCTTGGCTTCTCCTACCTACAAACTAATGATTTGAAGTGCAAATTAAAACCAAGAAGCCTTAACTTCCAATACAGAGCCTGTCAATCAAAGACACTTGCCTTTAGGTGGCTGAACTAATCTCATGCCAAGATAGAAGAATGAATTTCGACGTAATTTGCAAAGTAAAATGCGAAATATAACTTGGAGGGACCCAGAATGGGGTCTTTTATTAATTTGCCATATGGACTCAGAATAGGTAGTAAAATTCTGCAATACCATTTTCTATAATGAGCTTTGCCTTTGCAGGCCCAGAATAATTTTCAGTGCTAAGTCACTGATAAAGCTGAAGTATATATTTCTTACAGTTTGGGGCATCATAGATAGGCTTTCCAATTATTTTTTAGTTTCAATTAGATTGGTGAATTTCCCTGTAGCTCATCTGAGTCTAATCATATAATTATGTTCCATTTAATTGAAAATAAGTAGTTAAAAATGTTTGGATTAAAAAAACAGTAAGCCTCGGATGCTGAAAATTTTCTCAAATATTCCAAACAAGACTTCCAAGGTCATTATTCTCTGGATCATAGACCTTGGACCAAAGATTGCATAAAATGTTGAGGTGAAGTAAGAAGGATATAAGAAAAATTGAGTGTAACTTATATAACTTAGTGATTAGAAATCTAAAATTTAGTGTTCAATTTCCAAACTAAATAGCATTTCTATGGCTCAGTGTCTGCAAAATGTAAATAATAATGGTACTTACTCTGTTGGGCACTAGGTCTCTATTCCAACCTCCTTCTGGTGGGCCTTCCTCCTCGGGAGACACTGAAATATGAAAACAACGTTTCCCACACTCTCTTAGAGTTAGAGTTTTGCATTCAAGGTACGTTCCACCAATTATATGTATTTAAGCAAGTTTGAAAGTAAAGATGAGGCAAAGACCACCTTCTTGCTGCTTTTGGCTATGGATAATAAGGGCTTGGAGATGTAGATTTTGTTCTCCTCAGTCATACTCCAGTCTGTAACCCCAGCTTATGAAGGTCAGGAGGAGACTGTGGGAGGGCTGCGCCCAGACTACTCATTCTAGTGCCCAATCGCTAGATTCCTGCATCTTGATGAGGAAATTGCTTCATTGGTGGCTTGGTGATGTGGTTTCCTGACATGCAGATTACAGCTACGGCCATGTCACTTCAGACTCCTTTAACTTGTAAATACCATAGCCTCTACTTTTGGCAGAAGGAGGAGCTCCCCTAGCAGGGCAGATAGGTTGTATTTGGGGGATCATTTCTGTAAGCCCACCCTGGAGCCTATTTCTCAAGCCTAGCCAATGATTTTCTAAACTCCTAATTCCCTATGTTAAATCCCTCTCTTTTTTATTATTGAGGTAAAATTTATATACAGTGAAACACACATCTCCACATTCCATAGGCAACTCTTTTGATTTCTACCACCATAGGCTAGTTTTGCCTCTTTTGAACATCATATAAATGGAATCCTACAGCATGTGTTCTTTTGCTTGTGGCTTCTGTTGATCAAAATAATGGTTTTGAGATGTATCTATGTTCTGTGCATAGGAAGGGAATTTTCTTTTACTGCTTGTGTAGTATTCCATTGTATAAGCATACTAAAATTGGTTTATCCATCCCCACGTCAATGAATTTTTTAATTTCTTCCCAGTTTGGTGCTGTTATTAATAAAGAAGTTATAAACATTCTTGGTAAGACTTTTTGTGTACATGTTTTCCATCCTTAAGTAAACACCTAGGAGTGGAATTTCTATGTCAAAGGTAATGTTTATGTTAACTTTATATGAAACCATCAAACAGTTTTCTAAACTGGTTTTAACACTTTATACTCCCACCAGCAATGTATGAGAGTTCCAATTGCTCCACATTCTCATCAGTCTTTTTAAAATTTGCTATTCTTGTGGACATAAAATGGTATCTACTTCAAATTTTAACTTTTATTTACTTGATGACTAATAATATTGAGCATCTTTCCTGTGCTTTTTGGCCATTTATGTATCTTTTTTTTACAAACTGCCTAGTCTTTTGCCCTGTAGTTTTACGGAATTGTTTGCCTTTTTTCTCTTTTATATTGATGCATAATTAACATGCACCCATCTTATGTTTCAACTTGGTAACTTTTGAACCATGTATCCGCCTGTGTAACCACCAACTCACTTAAGATATAGAACACTCCTATCATCACGGAAAATTCCCATCTTCTCCTATTCACTAAATCCACACTCTCTCAAAAGTAAATACTTTCTAATTTCTAACATATTAGATTTCAAGTTTTGCTTGTTCTTGGACTTTATAAAAATGATATTATGTAAATAATACTCTTTTGTATCTGGCTTCTTTCACATGATTAACTCATAGTGAAATTCACCCATGCTGCTGCCTGAATCATTAAATTGTTCTTTTTTTTCTTAATTTATTCCTGAGGATTATTCCTCTGTATAAGTATACCACAATAAGTTTATTCATTCTCCTATAAATGGACTTTGGGTTGTTTCAACTCTTGGGCTATTATGAACGAAGCCACTATAAGCTTCCTTGCACAATTCTTTTGTAGACGTATGTTTTCATTTCTCTTGGGTCAATACCTAGAGGAAAAGCTTCAAAGTCATTGGGTAGATTATACTGATATCATAAGAAATGGTTAATTTTCCAAACCAGTTGAACCATTTTGTATTCTCACCACCAATGTGAGAACACTATTTCTTCAAAAAGACGTCAACATTTAATGTTGTCAGTTTTTTCAATTTTACACATTCTTGTGTTGTGAGATAGTTTATCAGTGTGGTTTTAATTCGCATTTTCATTTGCTTATTGGCTACTCATAGGCATTTTTGTGAATTGGCTGTTCAAGTATTTTTTCAATTTTTCAATTGGGCTGTTAGTCTTTTTATTGTTGATTTTAGCAGATATTTATATAGTCTGTCCAAAAGTCTTTCTCAGATATATGGGCTGAGAATATATTTTTTCTAGACTATAGCTTCTATTGATCTTACAATGTTATTTTAAGCAGAAATTATAATGTTTACAGAAATCTATTTTATCAGCGTTTTTCTTTTATAATACGTCTGTATTCTGACCAAGTAAACATATCCCAAAATCTTGAAAATATTCTCTATTTTTTGAAATACTTTACTATTCTGGATTTTATTTTGTATCTATGATTTATCTCAAGTTAATTTTTTGTGTAAAGAATAAGATTGGAGTCAGAATCCAATATTTTCACACATTCAACCAGTTATTTAGCACCATTTATTTTAAAAAAGTATCTTCCAATGGATTGCCTTAATGACTTGTTGAAAATCAATTGCTCATTTGTGTGGAGGTCAATTTCTATACCCTGTTTTCTGTTTGTCTGATCTATTTGTCTCTCCATTATACCAACACCACACCATCTTCATTATTGTAGCTTCATAATAAGTATTGAAATCAGGTAGTGAAGGCCCTCCAAGTTTATTCTTTTTCAACATTGCTGTGGCTATTCTAGATTGTTTGAATTTTCATATAAATTTTGAATAAAATAGCTTTTCTATTCTTTCAAAGAGCCTGCTGGAATTTGGTGGGATTATATTGAACCTCTAGATTTATTTAGATCGGTCTTTATTCTTCCTTACAAATTCATCTTACATTTCCATCTGGCACTATTTACTTTCATCCTGAATAACTTATTTTAGCATTCTTTGTAGTGCAGGTCTGTTCCAGACAAATTGTCTTAAATTTTGACACTCTTAAATGTTTTTATTCACCTTCGTTTTGAAGGCTATTTCTCTGGGGACAGAATTCTAGGTTGGAAGATTTTGTTTCTTTCAGCAATTTAAAGATGTTGTTCCACTGCTTTTTGTTCTATTTTGTTTTTGTTGAGTAGTCAGCAGTATTGAATTTCATGTTTTCTTGCATATAATATGTCTTTTGCATCTGTGTTTATATCTACAGATGTTTATATACTCTTCATATCTGCTCTTCATCCTTGACTGTGATATGTGTAGTTTCTTTCTATGTGTTCTGCTTTTTTTTTTTAATTCACTTAACTTCTTAGAAATATAGGTTAAAGTCTTTCATCAATTTTGTAAAGTTCTCATCCTGTTGCTCTTCAAATATTTCCTTTCACTCATTCTTTCCTCATCTCCATCTGGGAATTTATTTTATAACTGTGGTTATCAACCAGGAGCAATTTTGTCCCCCAGAAAACATTTGACAATGTCTAGACACATTTTTGGTTGCCTAAACTAGAAGGGAGTTTGCTACTGGTATCTAGTGAGTAGAGCCGATGATGCTGCTAAACATCCTACAATGCACAGAATATCCTCCCTCAACAAATAATTACCTGGTCCATAATTTCAATTGTGCCATTTGGAAACCCTGTTTTAGACTACAGATATTCCTGAACTTACAATGGGATTAGATCTTCATGAACTCATTTTAAGTTGAAAATATTATAAGTTGAAAATGCATTTAAGACACCTAATGTATCGAACATCATAGCTTAGCTTACTTTAAAAGTGCTCAGAACACTTACATTAGCCTACAGTTGGACAAAATCATCTAACACAAAGCTTATTTTATAATAAAGTCTTGAATATCTCATGTAATTTATTGAATACTGTACTTAAAGTAAAAGCCAGAATGGTTGTATGGGCACTGAATGGTGTATGTGTATCGATTGTTTACCTTTGTGATTGTGTAGCTGACTGAGAGCTGTGGCTTGCTGCCACTGCCCAGCATCTCGAGACAGCATCATACTGCATATCGCTACCCAGGAAAAGATCAAAATTCATAATTTGAGGTAGGGATTCTACTGAAGGCATATTGCTTTTACACCATCATAAAGTCGAAAAATCATTAAGTCGAACCATCATAAGTCAAGGACAGTCTGTATATGAAGTTGTTCCATAGGTCTCAGACGTTTTGTCTTGAGTTTTTTTCACTCTTTTTCTCTTGCATTTCAGTTTCAATATTTTCTACTGATTTGTCTTCAATTTTACCAATCTTTTCCACTTCAATATTCAGTCTCTTGTTAAGTCCATCAAATACATTGTTTATTTTTGATATTATATGTTTTATTGCCAGTATTTTATTTGTTTTTTTATAGCACCCATATCTATGCTAAAATTCGTCATCTCTTTCCTCATGTTGGCTACATTTTCCACTAGAAACTTTGACATTTTTATCATAGTTATTTTAAGGTATCTTTCTCATATTTCCAACTTCTGGGCCATCTCTAGGTCTGTTCTAATGACTGTTTTATGTGTTGACCTTAGATCCCATTTTCTTGTTTCTTTGCACATCTTTAAATTTTTGGATTCTATGACAGATAATTTGGGTAACATAATAATAATGACATAATGACATAATTAATACTTGTCCCCAGAAATTAGCATGCCATTTCTCTTAGGTTGAGAGAAGAAGAACTCTACATTGCTAGAGTGTGGGCTGAGTCAATCTGATCTAAAGTGAAACTGAGTTTTGGCTTGTGATAAATTTAGTTTGATTTAGTTCACTAATGATTTTAAATACTTTGAGAGTAAAATGACTCTATTCTTTTTATTAAGATCTGTGATGGAAAGTCTTTCAGGATTCTGGATTTGCTTGTGCTTCGTAAATAAGTCATTTGCTTTTTTTTTTTTTTTGTGAGGAAGATCAGCCCTGAGCTAACATCCATGCTAATCTTCCTCTTTTTTTTTTTTTTTTTTTGCTGAAGAAGACCATCTCTGAGCTAACATCTATTGACGATCCTCCTCCTTTTTTTTCCCCCAAAGCCCCAGTAGACAGTTGTATGTCATAGATGCACATCCTTCTAGTTGCTGTATGTGGGACGCAGCCTCAGCATGGCCAGAGAATCAGTGCGTTGGTGCAAGCAGCAGAGTGTGCGCGCTTAACCGCTAAGCCATGGAGCAAGCCCAAGTCATTCGCTTTTACAACACAACTTTCAGAACTCCCCCTGCTTTACAGCCTGGTTTCTAGGTATTTAGATTGCTGAGAGTACACTTTGCTATCCAGTACCCCACATCCTGCTTTCTGGATTTGGGAGTTTTCTTTTAGCCTTACTGCCTAGTACAGTATTAAATAGACATAATGAGAGTGGTTGTACTTATCTTATTCTCAATCTTAGGGAGAAAGCGTTCATTATTTCATCAGTACATATGATGTTAACTGTAGGTTTGTTACAAATACTCTATTGTAGTAAGAAAGTTTGCTTCTACTCCTAATTTTCTGGGATATTTTATCATAAAGGGATATTGACTTTTGTCAGATGCATTGTCTGAATTTTATTAAGATGGTGGTTTATCTGCTTTATTATATTAATATAAAAATTGGGTTAATTTTTTGGCTTTGTTTTAATTTACTCAGAGTTTGTGTCACATTTTTTTGGGCTAAAGTTCTATAAGTTTTCACATATTCCTAGATTCTCATAACCACAACCAGAGATAGGATACAGAAACATTCATATACCCCAAAGAGTTATATCATGCATTCCCTTTGCATTCAGAACTTACCTCCAGTTCAACTCCTGGCAACAACAGATCTGTTCTGTCTTTCTATATTATTATCTTTTACAAAATGTCAAAGAAATGAAATTATACGGTATGTAACATTTTAATGTTGGGTTCCTTAATTTAGCATAGTGCATTTGTGATTCATCCATGATGTTCAGCATATCAATAGTTTGTTCTTTTTTATTATTTAGTAGTACTCCATTAGATTGATTTATTTTTGAATGATAAACGAACCTTGAATTGAGATAAAACCTAGTTGGTCATAGTATAGTTTTGTTATCTTTTGTTATCTATTTCTAGATTGATTTGATGTGTTTAGGTAAGCAATTGTGTCTTTATTTATAAGGTATATTGTTCTCTAAATTTCTTTTCATATAATGGCATTGTTAGGTTTTAATATCACTGTCCTTGGTACATAAAGCAATTGGAGAAGTCATCTTTCCTTCTTTATTTTCTAAAAGAACTTATGCAATACTGTTATTGTTTCTTCATTAAATGTTTGAGTATACCAGTGAAGCCAAAATTATTTGCGTAAAGGCTTTAAATTACAAAATCAATTATTATAATTAACATATGTCTATTCAGGATTTTTTACCTCTTCTTGATTACTTTTAGCATGTGATTTTCAAAGATTTGTTAATTTCATACAAGGTTTCAAATTTCGAGTCATTTATAATTCTCCTTTATTATCTTTTTTTTTTTTATTTTTTTGTTTATTGCAGTAACATTGGTTGGACTACATCATGTTCAATTCTGTATAGAAGAAGTAAGGAACAGAGAAGGACTACTAAAACACAGAGGGAAAAAAAAAAGTTAAAAAATGGCAGTAAGTATTATCTTTTTTAATATCTGTACAATGTATAGCAATAACCCTTTTTCATTCCTAATATTGGTGATTTATTTTTCTTTATTTCTTGATCAGTCTTCTTAAAGATTATCAATTTTCTTAATTTTTTCAAAGAACCAATTTTGACTACTTTAATTTTTCCTATTTTTTTTTATTTCTTATCATATTGATTCTCTCATTAATTTATCCTTTCTTTTTCATACTTTTTCTGTTCTCTTAAGGTCATAGCTTGCTTAGAACATTGATTTTAACTTTTTCTTTTTCTATTAAAAATATTTAAAGCTATAAATTTCCTATATAGTATCCTGTAGCTATATAATAATGTTGATATGTTGCATCTTTGTCATCATTCAGTTCTCAATATTTTCTATTTTCTCTTTTGATATTGACATTAACCCATGTATTGTTTAGAATAGTGTCTTTTTCTCCTCAAATATCAGGGGATTTGTACATATCTCATTTACCAATTTCTAATTTAATTATATTGTGGCAAGCCAATATATCCTGTATGATTTCAATCTTTTTTAAATTAATGAGACATTTAATAGTCTATTAAATGGCCCATAAGTGCATTGGCCCACATTGGTGAGCATTCTTGCTCAGTTATTGGATGCAGTTTTCTCTAAATATCAATTACGTCAAGTTGGCTGATACTGTTGTCCATATCATCTATGCTTACTGATTTTTTGTCTATTTGTTCCATCAATTACTGAAAGAGGTGTACTAAAATTTCTAAACATTATTGTAATCTGTCTATTTCTTGCTTTGGTTCTGCCTGTTTTTGCTTCATGTATTTTGAAGCCCTTTTATTAAGTATTTTCACATTTTGCCTTGATGATAATATAATGATCCTTTTATCATCATGAAATATTTGTTTATCCTTAACGGTACTCTTTGTATTGAAGTCTACTCTGTCTGATGTTAATATAGATGCATCAGCTTTCTTATGTTACTCCTTAGCATGTTATATAATTTGTCGTTCTATTACTTTCAACCTACCTTGTCTTTATATTTAATGTTCGTCTGCTGTAGACAGCGTATACCTTGATTATGCTCTTATTATCCATTCTGGTAATCTTGGCCTTCTAATTACAGTTTTTCTCTATTTAAATTGAAACTAAGCTCAGATATGGTGGCTTATGTTTGACAATTTGCTGTTTGTCTTCTATTTATGCCATGCTCTTAGCTCTCTTTCCTTCCCTCTATAGGATTATTCAAATTATAGTCAGTATCCCATTTATTTCTTCTATTTAATTTTTAGCTGCATAGACATTAATATGTAATGAGATAGGGAAATACCAATATGAAATGGAAAAATGTGAAGATGAACCCTGTGCTGTTGGATTTGAATTAGAGGTATCAGTATGAACAAATGATTATTTAAAAAATATGAACTATTCCATTGAAAGCTTAGAAGAAATGTCACCCAAATCAATGAGTACATATAATATAATGCTCAGATGTTGGCCTTTAAATGTTATTTCAAACTAAAAGATATGAGGTTTGAGACTGGGAAAGTAAAAAATGAAACTGAAACATTTCGCTGCATCAGAAATCAAAGATGTGTTCATATACTAAACAGGACACATTAAAAGGATACAGGAAATTACCTGAAAGGACTTCCACTGGTGAAACTTAGGACAAATTAAACATAAAAAAATAAGGATCATAATGGCTTATAACACATTGACTAAAATAAATAAATCAATACATTCAGAGAGATAATTTTTAAGAAAGACTAGAGGCTACGAGTGAGAGAGAGATCTTCCTTAGAAAATAAAAGAAATGGAAAAAATTTACCATTTTTCAACTAACAACATAGTAAATAATTTTATAAATTTCATGAACAAATGCTAAAATCAGAACGAAAGGAGAAAGATATATTCATATTTGGAGATTTCAATACTCCTATCTCATTAATTTATAGAACAAGTAGAAAAAAAGCCAATAAAGATATAAAAGATCTGAACAACACTATCAATCAACTGGATGAGTTGCAAATTATAGAGCACAACAACAACTAAACAATACACATCTATTTCAAGTGCACAAGGATTGTTCACAAAGATACCATATGCTCAGCCAGAAGGTAAGCCTTCATAATTATCAAATAATGATGTTAAATTATATTCATTTGCAATAAAATATCCCCCCAAATCACCAAATATTTGCATATCAAATAAACACTTCTAAATAACATGCAGATCAAAGAACAAACTACAGCAGAAATTAGACAATATTCTGAACTCAATAATAATGAAAATACAACATATCTAAATTTGTGGAATGCAGGAAAAGTAGTGATTAGAGGGAAGTATATAACTTTAAATGCTTGTATTATAAAAGAAAGGTGTAGGGCAGGCCCAGTGGTATAGCGGTTAGGTTCCCATGCTCCTCTTCAGCGGCCCGGGGTTTGCAGGTTCGGACCCCCAGTGTGGACATGCACACCGCTTATCAAGCAATGCTGTGGCAAGTGTCCCACATATAAAGTAGACGAAGATGGGCACGGATGTTAGCCCAGGGTCAATCTTCCTCAGCAAAAAGAAGAGGATTGCCAACAGATGTTGGTTCAAGGCTAATCTTCCTCACTAAAAAAAAAAATAAAAGATATAAATAAAACTAAGCTCCCACTTTCAGAAGCTGGAAAAAAATGAAACTGAAAAAATTAAGCCCAAAGAATGTAGACAGAAGAAACAATAAATATAAGAACAGAAATGAAATAGAAATAGATATGAAATATTTCCAAATGACAACTTCCTTCTCTTTAGCTGCAATTTCTATTTTCTCATTCATTCATTTATTCACACAGCCTACATTTATTTTGCAACTACTCGGAGCTTGGCACTTAGTGAGATGCTGTGGAAAAGCTGTGATGACAGTCCCTTCCCTCATTGTACATAGGAAAATAATTATACAAATAATTAAATTTTTTATTTTGATCAATTCTATATGAGAACTTCAGAATGCAATGAGATTGTAACAGGAGAACTGAAATGTCTCAGATGGATTACAGATTACACAGAAAAAAAAAGAGCACATACATTATGCAAAATGCTCAGCTGATTTCATTTAGTACTGCTCAAAGGTTATAGAATTTTAGCTGAAGTGAGGTGACCACACAGAGCGGGAGCAGATACAACAGAGGTTCTTGAGACCCACCCCATTTCTTGCTCCCTCCACTGAAGTCCTTAGTAGAGATGGGTGATAGTCATTGTTGTTGGGCACAAATATTCTGGTCCTGTTCCTTTGTGGCACATGGTAGTAGTGTACATCTGGGAAAAATGTAAGTGTGTAATTCACTGTGTGCTTCTCCCCCTACTATGATGATCATGGAAGTTAAGATGGAGATTCTGTCGGCATTAGCCCCTAACAGAAAAGAGGTGTAGCAGAGACTGCAGCTAACTGCAGCTAACGAGACAAGTGGCATAAGCAAGAAATAAATCTTTGTTGTTTCAAGTAAATGAAATCTTGGGAATGTATGTTAGTGCGACATAACCTAGCCTATCCTGACTAATACAGATCGGGAAGCTGCTGGCGTCCTTGGGACCTTCCCAGAACCAAGATTAATATTATGTTGTAATACAGCATTTTACATAAAAGGAGAGGACATCACTATTTAGATTTACATCAGCAAACTACCTTATCCTGCAGAAAAAAATGGGCATTAAGCAGTTAGATGACCCCACATCATTTCCCTGCCTCAAATTATCCAGAATTCCTTAAAGCACATTGCTACACAGAGGCTTAATCTGGTCAGAGACAGTGGCAGAGGAGGTCATTAAGCCTCCCCTGAGGAAGGGAATATTATTCTAATGTATTAGGAAATTCACTTATTTTACCATGAGAAGAATAGTTTCCCTTTACACCCTTATATAGTAGGAGTTAAATAAATAATTGGTGGTGTTTTATTAGATCTTCTGTGTTTTTACTAAGTTGGCTCATAGGAAATAATAATTAAGCTAAAGCATAAGTATATGCTAAGAATGTTATACAAGAGTTTTTTCAACAAGCTAAAATTATAAGTATTGGAATATTAAACAGTGGTCAATGGGCTTAAGTAATTAGCATATCAATAATTAGATATTCCTAGTGAGGTGAAACTAATGACTGAATTTCAGGATCTATTATATCACAATGGAGTATAATTCTTGCTTATGTGGTGCTAGTCTGATATCAGTGAAATAATTTAACTTTCTAATGACCTTTTCATTCAGATTTGATTAATTCCTTATCACACATTAGCTCATGCAGTGAGCCTTAATACCATGGACGGTATTATAATTACCCAGCAGAATCAAGGCCTATAAGCACTCAGAATTGCAATAGAAAATGTCATCATCTGGAACTGCTTTGGCATTGGGAGACAGATATAGGGCAAAATTATCTATTATCCATACATCAATCTAATACCTAGGTATCAGAGGGTATTAAAATGTGCTTATATTCTCTAATAACTTTAAATTATCCAAGGTTATTAGTAACAATACTCTAATACAAACAACTTGATTGCTTTTCAAAAAAAAATAAATTTGTTTTTATTACTTTTCATGTATGCACTGGTTTTTAGCTTTTGGCTGCTTCCCCAGAATCCACTGGTCATATGCTACCTCCAGGGATGCTCTAGGCTGATAAAAACTTGGGCATGCAGAGTTGCCAAACACTTTAAGAAGCCATCACTATGTTATTGGAAAAAATTAACAATGCTTAAACAAAGAGGTGTTGGAGATTTGCAAAGAAGCCCAGAGCAGAAAAATATCTAGCAATTTATAATAGAAAGTATTTCCAAGAGAAAATGAAATGCACATTCTGTTTTTCAGGTATATAGAAAAGTTCATTTTCAAGAAAGCTGAGTCAGACTCAAAATAGTAAAGCTCTTTAGGAAAAATGCTCTCTCAAATGTCTAACTCTTCAGTAAATAATTATAGATTCTTTTATCATTTTAAGTTTACGAATTATTTTCACATTTGATCCTCACAACGGTTCTGAGGAGGAATGAATAGATGGTATCATTCTCCTTTCATGGAGGAGGATATTGAGGCCAGAGTGTAGCACAAGTGACTTAACTGAGGTCATTAATTAGTAAACATAGGTGTCAGAGTGGTGTTATTAAGAAATCCCATGCCTTGGCCAGAATATACCTGAGACCTCATCCCAACTACATTCTGTGCCAGCTCTGTGTTATTAGTAGTGTTTCCAAATTCTTGTGGGCCTAATTTCCAAACCTACAAAGAGAAGATAATACCTCCTTCAAGGAGTTGTTATAGAATTAAATTAGAATAAAAGAAAGTTTTAGTACTTGCCAGTAGTATGCTGCCAAATATTAAACAACAGGCTCTGTGAAGAAAAAAGATGTATGCATATATATCTGTACATAATTTTATTATAAATTTCATTAATATAAAGGATGTGTAGCACACAATTAACAAATAATAATAAGATACACAATACCTATTGCAAATTCTACATAGCCAGTTGATTCTAACAGAATACTTCCATTAATATTTTCCAAACTCTTGTGTTGGTAGCCAAATTATGGCTGTAATTCAATCAGGATTTGACAAATGGAATTGCATCCCAATTTGTTATTTCTTTCTCCAATAAATGTATCATCAATAAATCTGATGTGTGACATGAAGGCTGGTTGATATTTTTGTTTACTGTAATGAGTTAGGAGGAAAATGAAACAACCAAGATGTGTGTCAGAACCTCACTTGCTCATTAATGACATGAATGACATCTTTGCTGAATCAGATAATAGTTTTCAAATGATAGATGAATATTTTCTCAATTTTATACTATTCACAATGTAACTGCATGACACACTTTCTACTTTAATCTGCGTTATTAACATTTCTTAAAATTAGGCAATCAACAAAACAACAGGTAAAGACCTGATTTGTAACATTTGCCAGCCGTGGCTAACTTCAAGCTACCAACATGATACCACTGAATACAGAGTTGAGAAAACATGTGCAATAGCACACTGTTATATAGGTTTTCCACCATACAGATACAATTGATGTAAATAACCTCCTCAATAGCAGAGATAATAGTAAAATGTAGAAGAATAACTTGGAAATGATGAGCTTTGAGTGTTTATTATCTTTGTTTTTAATATTTTATTTAAATGTAGGTTTATTTATTTATTTATTTATTTATTTATGATTCTGGTGAGGAAGATTGGCCCTGAGCTAACATCTGTTGCCCATCTTCCTCTTTTTGCTTGAGGAAAGATTGTCTCTGAGCTAACATCCATGCCTACTTCCTCTATTTTTTGTATGTGGGATGCTGCCGCAGCATGGCTGGACGAGCGGAGTGTAGGTCCACACCCAGGACCCACACGTTCGAACCCTGGGCCACCGAGGCAGAGTGTGCGAACTTAACCACTACACCACTGGACCAGCCCCACAATTTAATTTTTAATACTGGATGTTTTTACTTAATGACTCTAAAAATTCTTGAAAATTTAACAATAGACTCTCTTTGGTGAGCCAATACTAGCTGGCTACAGTACAACACTGGAACCCACCACATGTTAAATGCTCAATGAATATTTATATTCTTCCTTTTTTTTTCTTTTGTCTTGTTAACCTTCTACCTACTCACCTTATATTGACTAAAGGTTCTACCCAGCCCAATTCAGCATTTCTCCCCATGGCATCTAGGTGATTTGGGGAGATGCCATGAGAGCATCTTAATTAAGTCAGCTTCGAAAACTTCCAAACATGCCTAGTTTCCTTTAAACAGTCATTATGCATCTAACATACAAATTTAGCTCAAAAATTTTTAAATCTATTTTTATAATCTGCCTGTTTTGAGGGGAATAATAAAAACTATAAAAAAACAACTATTTCTGATTCTAAAAAGCTACTTTTCATTCTCTTCAAAGCTACACTATGGGAAGCAGCAATATTTATCAGTATCCTTGCTCCTTCTCGAGCACTCACTCTTTAATCCAGGGACCTTTATCCTAAGAATCCAGAACTGACTAAGCCAGCAGGAATCATGGCCAGACACAGTCTGAGTATTGGCAGAGGCTCAAAGCTCACTCGGGACACTGCGTCCCACCATGCAGCAAGGTTTCCTCTAGATACGAGACTACCAACTAATATTCTGGCCCTCATGGTTATTCCTCCCTCTTCGCACATATTCTTCCCCAGAGGTTGATGGGGTCTCACCTAGTTCCTGCTACTAGATGTCACAGAGGCTTGCTCGGGTGCACAGAAGGTGATGCTTTTTAGTCTTGACCATCCTGATTTCCCCCATGCTATGTACAAATAAGCCCTGAGTAAGGATAGGACCATTTTTACCTACTAATTATGTTACGTTTCTGACAGGACAAATGTCTACCTATTATTGCTTTACTTTTTTCTTTCTTTCTCCTCCAAGTTTTTTTGCTTATAAAATGTTATACCAGCAGCTGCCTCCCTCATCCTATAACAAAGTCCTCTTCATGTTCCCTTTGTCTCCAAATCAATAGCATTCATGTATTTGTTCAGAAGTTACATGCTTTACAACCCCACAATAAAAAGAAGCTTGTCCCAGACCCAGGGAAAGGAGACAATGTGTACTTTCTTTACTTCATCTACATTCATTTTCAACCTCCACTGATGCAGATTTTAGGATAGACTAAAAAATAATTTGATATGAACTGCCCCCTACTCCTTATGGGGCTATTTTTTAGATTTTTTGTATCATAAGGTAACCTTTTGACTAGGTGCCAGTGTCAGCCCTTCTGCTTAGTAGTTTTAAGTCCCTCAACTTGTCACAACCTCTAAAGTCATCTGGAAAATGGACATAAATAATACAGCCCTATTTAGCTAATCAAATGATTGGGAGGATAAATTTAAAAATATCTGTAAAAATGTTTTGTAAATGAAAGACACATGCAAACAAGACATATTATTATGGTTTTATTTATAACTCCTCAGCTCTGACATTATTATAGTTTTTCAGAGATAGACACACTGAGTTTTTGATGGGAAACCCTGTTATTCTGAGAAGTCTGGATAAGACACTAGGAGGCGTCTATGAATACTCACATCTTACTGTGATCCAGCCACTCATTTTGAGAGACTCTCAAAAGAGAGAGATGTATGGATAAAGGAGGCAATGCAAGGAAGATGACATTCTTATGTCGGACTGTAGCTACAAACCTCAAAGCAGGACTCTGGTGGCCTGGATTTCAGGAAGCAAATCGTTTTTTTCAAGAGTAGAAAATTTGCTTCTGAAAATGGACGTGGTATAACCATACAGAAGTGCACTGATCAGAAGATTCAGTGGACACAATTTGCTGCCACTCATTCGACTATTGCTTTAGTAACACTGTCTGGTAGTTAGAATCCTACAGTGCACTCACCACAAATACCATCTACCAATGTGTTCACCTAAACAGTCATGTTAGAGTGTGTTTTGAGACCTGAAGAACCCGTGTTTAAAAGGCAATTGAAGAGAAATTATTCTGGAATAAAAGTGGGAAAGAAACTTTTTTCAAAGTAACATTTTGAGGAAGAAAAGTTAAAAAACCTCTCATAAATTTTTTCTTGTTATTATTCTCTAGGTCTCTAAGACTGACCCAGCCTGAGTCTTTTAATAGAAAAATGCCAAAATGGGGAGAAAAGATTTTTAATATCCAGATCAGCACCAATTTCCTAAGCCATGTGTTGCCTTTCTGTCTGTCTGAGCAGGTCTTCCAGTAGGCTCATCTTTGGAAGTCATAAAACCCAGTAAGGAGACAAACTGATCAAAAATTTAGGCCTCTTTTATCAACACATAACTGTTAGCAAGTAAAGATCAATTAGGAAACATTAACAATAGATGATCCTTAACTATAAATTTCTAAATGGGTGTGAGTTTGAACTTTTTATTCTTACGTGTATTCCGGGGTTTAAAATGTGCCTTTAGAGTTACGATAAAACCCAAGCTTTCTTTTTTTTCTTTGCAGTTTCAATATTGATTCAGTTCTCTTCTGCAGTCTCATTCTCAGGTCTTTAAAATAAGAACACTTGGAAAGAAAGTAAACCACAGAGAAGGGCAATCTCGATATGCAATAAGCAACAAAGATGAAAAGGCGTGGGTAATGCTTAAGTGGAAAAGCATTGTTGTAAGAAATGCTCAAAGAGGATTTCATTCATAGGTCGTGTTCATGGGGATTTGCACTAACACAAGTACTTCAAAACGATTCTATATAATCTCTTCTTGGACGTTTAGAATCAGGTCCTTTACTCCTAACCCATAGGCTTTCAAAGATATAAAAAGTGTCCACATTTTCTACCAACACCTGGAAACTCATTTCTGATCTGAGTATTTGTCTATTGAAGTAGTAGGTATTTGTGACTAATATAAGCAGACTAAAGTAGCTCCCTAATCTTAGTCTTTGAACCTTTGATTTCAATTCAATCCAATCAGTTATAGTAGAAACCGATTAGTGAAATGCAGCACCAAAATTTTTATTCGATGCAACCATTTATAATGTATTACAGTGATGTATATATTTAATTTTCTTTAAAATACCCCAGAGATATGAAATTTGTATAGCCCTATACGCTATGCAAATAAAAACATAATCATCGACCTTTTGTAGAGCACACAGAACACCATCATCACAGCGGGCAGCACTACAGTAGTGGTCTAGTGACATTTGTGACTTCATATCACACATTGTTAGCTCCTTGGAAGAAAAGATTTTATTTGATTTGAATTTGTAATATTGAGACTTATCAGAATTTTTGGCAATTACTAGATGCCTAATAGATATATATGATGACTGAGTGAAAAAGTTTTCATTGTAAAGATATGGGGAAAAAATGGATCTTCAAAATGAGGTGTTACCCAGAAGAAGTTATATTTCTTCAAAAGAAAAATCCAGTAATGCTGGCTGGGAGTGAGGGAGCATTCACCAGATGGAAAACAACTATTGTGTCAAAAAATTGTGCCATAATCTCTGAATGTGTTCCAGTGGTAGGCATGTGTGATTGTGTACAGTCTGCTTATAACAGATAATCCATCAGTAGCTCCAATAAACTCAAGATATAGAATCAAATTATTGAGGTAAAATGAATTGATAAAAATCTATGACTAAGTAAATTTTCTTTGGTGTTGAGAAGAAGTTGCTCTCAAAATGTAAGAAATTGAAAAGTCAGGAGTGAGGGTTAGTGAACCTTATGTGTAGTTAAAATAAAATGCTTTGGACACTATGATCATTCAAAATATCTGTATTAATTATACAGCAGATTAAAGCACTTCAAATTCTCCTCGGTGACCAAGTCTGATCTAGCAACCTTGGGAGTTACCTTGTCTTTGACAATGCAAGCTTTGGTTGTTTTTTGGGAAAAAATAAATAAAGCAAATATTAAAAAGAAAAGAAAAAAAAAAAAAAAAGAAACTCTAGTGATCCATGTGCTAGTACATGAGAAAGGGATTTTTGAGGAATGGAAGGCCCAGCAGGGGAAACAAGCAGTTCAACTTCCCACAAGGAAAGAGGTGAGACAGCCGCCTTCCCCACTGCCTCAAACCCTACAAAGAACTGTTCTCTACCCACATTAGAGCACTTATGTGTACATTTCAGCAGCAATCTCAGTACCTGGGAACAAATGGCAGAACATTATTTCACTCCTCTGAACAGAACCTAACAATTTAAACAGCAGGAGTTCAAGTGTTTTATCAATAGCGTGCTACTATCTACTCTCAAAAATAAAAAAGAAAAGAAAAGAAAAAAGTAAACCCTCAAAAACAAAACCTATTAAGGAACGTATAATGAATGTTTAGTGAACTATGCGTTTGGAACAGAAAAGGCGTCACAGCATGCAACAAGATGGAATCATTCAGAATGGCAGTGAAATTATCTTTTTGCCTTTCTAAGCTTCCAAATATGCTCTATACTTTATTCTACCTCCTGGTTAAGATATAAGAATACATTATTTAGAAAATCACTGCATCACTTGTGTTGCCTAGTCTGAACCTTGTGATTTCACCGTTAGTCATCATGCATGAGGATCATAATGACTCATCTCTCTATGTCGCCAAGCCATGAATCCTAGTAAATTGTCACAGATCAGCAGATTGACCCTTTGCTCGGGGTAAGCCCTACTGTCACTGCTGAATTCAGATAAGTTTTCTGCCTAAGTTTCTACATTCCGGGGAGAACTCAAGAGTTCACATAGCCATCCCACAGTGTACAAAGAGATGGAATGGAATAATAAAGTATACTAAGCAAATCTGGGAATTCTGTTTAAGGCCCAGAGTAGTGCTCAGTACATAGAAGTCTGAAGTACTGCAACAATTGTGAATACCTCTAGAGATTCCAGTGAACTTC
The DNA here is from genome assembly GCF_020826845.1 of Diceros bicornis minor. Taxonomy (NCBI): domain Eukaryota; kingdom Metazoa; phylum Chordata; class Mammalia; order Perissodactyla; family Rhinocerotidae; genus Diceros; species Diceros bicornis. The sequence goes on along the minus strand of NC_080742.1, from coordinate 61,213,907 downwards.
ACGATGTTGTGTTAAAATCTGATTTAGCCACTCGTTTTAAGTTAATATTTTTATTTCATCCTATAAATTGATTTATTATTTTATAAATGTCTGTACCTTCAATAAAGGCACCAGAATGCAAGATATTGTGGGTTCTAGACAAGACCTAGCTCCTCACTTTTAGGAACCCATTGCCTACCTGAAAGCCAAGATATTGGCATTTACTCTATTAAGAAGGTACATGACTTATCAAGCAGTGCAAGAATTGTCAGTAGACAGAACAAAGTCAAGATCTAAATGAATACTTAAGTTTATGGTTGGGAAACAAGTTAGGATGATGTGAAATAAGAAACGGATCTTGAAAGACAGTTAATATTTGGATGGATAAAAGTGAAAGAAGAGGCATTTTCAATGTGGGTCAAATAAAAATGAACCTGGTTTGTGGGGACATGGAGGTGACAAAACTGATTTAAACTGGTAATATATAAAGATGTTCTTAGAATTAAGGTTTAAAAAGTAAACTGGATTTAAATTATAAAGTGACTTGAATTCCATCTTAAGGGATAAATTTTAATGTTACTAAGTTGCATCCTATCTTGGTCTGAAATGATTTAAGATAGTTTACAAAGATACAGCTAACCAAGAAAAACAACCTAATTTACACTTCAGGAAAAAATGAGTCAAAATAAAAATTAAGATTTAAAATAGTGAGGTGTACCTAGGAAAGAAATTAGTTTTTTAAGAAGCATGCTATAGTAAGTTATACATTTGTTAAAAGTGATAAACAAGACCAAGTTTTCTCACACAAAAAAAGAGAATCAGGTAACGGATTGAGAATTATAAGGCACAAACAAACCGAATGCTCAGGAAAAACACAACTGATACTCAGACCAAAGATCTCAAAGAGAAGTCATGAATAATGTGATGAACAACATCCTCAACAACACATCCAAAAAAGTTGATAGAACAATTTTTCAGAAAATCCCTTAACATAGGTCAATGGTAGATGCTAAAGCACAGTGGAGTAAGGTCTGAGGGACAATATGTCCAGATATGTTTTGCATTGATTGCCTAGCTTAACACAAGAATATGAGGTTAAAAGTCATGAGAGACTTTTAAACAGGACACCGACATATTTAAGGACAGACTTCTGCTACAAGACTTCCTCCAGATCCCCTCTTTGTAGCAAAAATATAGGACCTTTGGAACGGTTTCATCTGTCAGCACGTGGACACTGCCCTTACAATTTCCCTTTTAACCCTAACTCTTAAAAGACATAATTCATTCTCAAGAAAAGTGTGTTTTTCCTACGTGATTTGCCAACCAAGTCTTGAAGCAACATGTGTTTTAAGGTAAATGTAGCATTGCAGAAACCACCCACTCAAACTTGGAAAGCTTTAACCTGGAAAGATAGGCATACGATTGTCAAGAGCACTATTTGCTTTAAAATTTGTGATGAAGATTTGCATTTATTTCATACCCCAAGCATAATTTGAAAGTCTGCTTGTTGAAAATGGCAGTCTTTTCTGAAGAAGGTGCTACTGCAATGGCGATGAGGGAAACAGGTCATGAATTGATAATCTTGTTTGGTAGAAGCTTCGTGACACCTGCCAACGCTATACACAAAGAAAGCTTTTCTCAGTCCTTCGCTTTCATGACTGGTGAATTAACTCTTATATTTTACAAAAGAAGTGCTCCATACTGTAATTATTTCCATCTTCTGACATCTGCTTCATGCATATCTTTGTCAATCTAAGATATGCTACTTGTCAGTTGTAAGGGAATCAGGGTATATAAAAATGCAAAAATACTACTTTACATTAGGAAGACGTAAAGGGCCTTAGCAGAAAATTGACAAAGTCACAAAATACAAATAGTAACCTTTACCCTAAAACTGACAACTGAAAGTTTTCACCACAGGGCCTGTTGGACAGTCTTAAAGTGAATAAGAAATCTCATTTACCTGAATTGTAATACATATTTTATTAATCTTGTGTGGTTTTTTTGAATAGCATAAAATGCTATTTTAACTATGACCTATTTTAAAGTGATATATTTACACTTTATTTCTTTATATTATTTATTTTATATTTAAAGGTCTTTATATTTTTATCTAAAATTCATGAAAAGATATAACTGCTTTGAATATGATGAATAATATTCCCTGATAAATGTTAAATGTGGTTACCTTTTCGAACAGCCATAAAAAATTGAAATAAAATTATTTAGTAAAATGAATAACAAGTCTTTAAAATATAATGAGCCACGTAATTCAGGGCAAAGTTATGCAAGGTCCAAAATGGAATATAGCACATAGTTCAAATTAAATCATTTCATAAGCAACAGTACCATCTTTGTTATATTATAGTGTTGCTATCATAGAATGTCTTTGATATAGCTTCTCTGAAAAATCAAGTAAAACCATGATTATGAAAATGGGCTCTGAATAGTGTTAGTGTGGAGTCTATCAAATTAATAAGTAATTTGTTATTTTTTAGCTACAATTTTCCTGGACAAACTCAGGTTCATTTCCACACTTGCTATGTACCGTTGTAGTTCTGATAATCTTCTAATAGAAACTGCAGGCACATGCAAATATATTCTATTCCAGAGATTTTTCTTTTGTTTGGTGTCCTTTCTCACGGAAACACAGTCATAGTGTGTACTCTCTCTCACGTGCCTACTAAAGGAATCTTTTATTTTCTTTGTGTGTGTGTGTGTGTGTGTGTGTGTGTTTGTAAGTCAAGCTGTGACGTGGCAGGTAGGTGATTTTAAAAATGGACAAAATAATAAATTTATTTTTCTCAGTACCATCGTAACTTGTACAGAAAATGCTTACCTTGTCCTTAGCCCATTGCTTCCTAAATACTTGGGGAAAAAAACAGAGAAAGAAGCATGAACTCAAAGGGCTTTGGACTAATGAGAAGAAAGTTCCAAAATAATTAAGAAAAGTTAATGATAACATACTAGTGACCAACAGAAAACTGTTTGACATCTCTTATTAGAGTCCTCTTATAATCTGTATCTATTCATTTTTAACAACTGGTCATATATTTTTGTGTAAAAAGTGCTCTATGGGGAACTGTAGTTTCTAGGAAGAATAAACTTTGTAGAAGAATATTTAGAAAATGTGAGTTTATTGTCAAGTCAATGTACTTCCATAGGGTGGAGTATTATGCAGCTATTAAACTTTTATAATACAAAAATTGCTTATAACGTATTATAAAATGAAAAGAACCTATGAATACAGTACTATTTCATTTTTTTAATACACAGACACACACACATGCATTATAAAGGTAAAAGGAAAATCTACGCAAATTATTATTATCACGGAGTGGTTAGAGTAAGAGGGGGTTTCATTTTTATCATACTTACACCTCTCTATATTCTCCAAATTTTGTATAATCAACATGTGCTGATTATTAGTGAAAAAACTTAATGTAGACTGTTAATATACAATATAAAAAGGAAGAATTATTCCAGATAATTAACACCCAGAGGGAATAAGTATCTCTTCAACCCTTATATCCCCCATATTTGATAAATTTAAACAAATGCATAGTAATAATTATGCTAAAAATAAATGAACAAGAGTTCTTGTTCTGCGTAAAGTGGCTAAGCATACTCCACCCTATCCCTCACACTGACTGCAGCTATAAAAAATGGACAGAATGCATGAAGCAGCTATTTGAGGGTACTGAAAAGTAAAGAGTAGCAGGCACAGCAGGTAAGAAGATGATCATTTGAATAATCATCAGACCTGCACTGAGTTTACTGTTTTTTTCCTTTGGACTTCTGCCATTTGGCCCTGAATGCTGCACAGCTGTAGAAGTGGGTGGCAGTGAGGGGTAATTAAGGTTTTAGCTTTCCAGACAGAGGGCTGAAAAAGGAAGTCCCAGGGAACCCAAAAGTCCCAGGGAGACACAGACAGAGGGCTGGTCTCGGAAAAGAATCCCTGTAAATTTGGTTATGAACTCCCAGGCTCATCACCAAGTTGTATACTTGTAGATTGGATCCTAATCAGCAAATCAAAGCTATTGAGAACAGAACTAACACATAGACTAGGTCCAAAACTAGCTACTGGGTGATACACACAAGAGACAGATCCAAATAGGCTTCAAACACCTTGAAAACTGAACTGAAATTGGAACCACAGCCCACAAAATGTATGTTGGAACTTTCAGCATAAACCTAACCAGGCTGACTACCAGCTAAAACAAAAATGTCAACATTTTCCTCGGTATTTAAAGTAAACCAGGAGGTTTATAGCATAACATTCAAAATGTGCAAGATACAGGCCAAAATTGCTCTCCATGTAAAAAACAAGGAAAATTTCAACTTGCAGGAGAGAAGAAAATCAACAGATTCTAAAACCAAAATGACACAGCTGTTGAAAATATCTGAAAAGACTCTAAAGTAGTGATTATACAAATGCTCCAACAATCAGGAACACTCTAGAAATGAATGGAAACATAGAAATTTTCAGCAAAGAAATAGAAAACCTAAGGAAGAAATGAATGGAAATTTTATAACTGAAATATACAACAACCAAAACAAAAACTTCACTTGAGGGAAAGGCTCAATAGTAGAATGAAGATGACAGAGAAAAGAGTCAGTGAACTTGAAAATAGATAAATAGAAATTGTCCAATCTGAACAACAATCTGTTATAAGAAAATACAAATGTACCAAGATCAGTAACTATTTTCTATTCTTTAAAAAAAAAAAATAGAAATGGATATTGAAATAAAAATTCTTTCATAATATCAACAAAAATATAGAATATGTAAGAATAAAGTAAGCAAAACAAAGGATCTATATAAGGAAAGTACAGATCTAATGGAGAGAGAGAAACAAGACCTGAACTGATGGAAATGTAAGACATGATTTAGGATATGATGATTAATATCTTAAAACTGCCAGTTCTTCACAAAATTAAAAATAATTATAATACAATTCTAATTACTACTCTTCAATGATTTTTTGATAGATCAATTAGGCAAAAATATCTTAAAGTTTATGTGGAAGTTTAATACCAGCAAAAAAAACCCAAAAAAAGTACTCAAAAGGAGCAGCAGTAAATAGGGACTTGCTTTACCAGATACCAACACATACTCTAAAGTCACTTGAATCAAAATAATGTGGTATTGGTATAGGAAAAGTTTATAAAGCAATGGGAAAAAACAGAAAATCCCACTAGACCTAGGTGTATATGTTTAATATATGACAACTTGGTATTTAATTCAAAGGGAAAATCATTATTTTCTTAATAAATAATGCTGGCAAAACTTACTATGCATCTGGAGAAAATTAAGGAATAAAAATTTATATACTAAAAACATTAGGGGCCGGACCAGTAGCGTAATGGTTAAAGTTCGCATGCTCCACTTTGGCAGTCTGCGGTTCGAGTGTTCGGATCCCAGATGCGGACCTACACGTTGCTTATTAAGTCATGCTGTGGGCGCGTCCCACATACAAAGTAGAGGAAGATTGGCACAGATGTTAGCTCAGGGCTAATCTACCTCAAGCAAAAGGAGGAGGGTTGGCAACAGATGTTAGTTCAGGGCCAATATTCCTCACCAAAAAAATTTTAAAATAAAAAAAAAACATTAAAATCCCTAAAAGGGGGCAGGCCCCGTGGCTTAGCGATTAAGTGCGCGCACTCCGCTACGGGCGGCCCGGGTTCGGATCCTGGGCGCACACCCACGCACGGCTTCTCCGGCCATGCTGAGGCCGCATCCCACATACAGCAACTAGAAGGATGTGCAACTACGACATACAACTATCTACTGGGGCTTTGGGGGACAAAAAGGAGGAGGATTGGCAATAGATGTTAGCTCACAGCCGGTCTTCCTCAGCAAAAAGAGGAAGATTAGCACGGGTGTTAGCTCAGGGCTGATCTTCCTCACAAAAAAAAAATAAATAAAAAATACAAACCCTAAAAGGAAATCTAATACATGAAATGAGTATTCCCATTGGAAGAGGTCTTTGAACCCATTATTAGACCCAGAAGTTATTAAAAAAACAATTTAACATAATTCAATATATGAAACTTCAAAACTTTTGTATAGCCATCTATACTTACTATTAAACAATGAATTAGAGCTATAGAAATTGAGTGATATCCATGAACTATTTTTGTAACAATAGTAAGAGATATAGAAAATTGCATAAAATATAATCCTATTTTGTACACCATGACAAAAATCATGTGTATACATTTGTATATTTATATTTATGTGTATAAAATGTCTACATAAAATTATACGAGAAAGAGAAAAACATGAAGGATTCATGGTAGGTGTTCAACATGGGTTGCTGAGGTGTGAAAAGGGAGTTCTTGTGACTAAAAAGACAAAAAGGAATTATAGAATAAAAATTTTAAAAATATATTCTACTTTTAAAAAGCATGTAATACTCGATCATATTCATGTAAGATAAGAATATTTGGTGGCACCATAGTCTCCAAATGACTTCTGTTTCAACAGAGAACTTTGAGCTAAGATCTTTTTCAGCTACAAAGACTTCAGATCTATTCATTAGGTTTGGTCTAGAGTAGAAATTCAAGCAATATCTGTTTTTAAGCCTCACCTAGATCCCCACTGCAGAGTACTTTTTATTGGGACAAATTAACAAAGAAAAGATAACTTTTAATATGTCTTTCTTACAAATTTATTGCAAGTTGGAATTTTTAAATATATTTTTGAATGCTTCATAAAAATAGCAGAGTTGTATGCAAATACAGAGGCACATAAACATATTTTAAATTGAATATATTTTCTTCTATTTTTTTCTCTTTCTTTAATACCAGATCTCTGATTAAGTGCTTTAGACAATAACAGCAATCAAGACCAAACATAGTAATAGCAATGTCAACACTGTTATGTAATGACTCTGGCTGAGAAGTTGACATTTTGGAGTGGAAAATAGCTAATTACTCTAACCCATTAGGCACAATTACTATATTTCTTCACCCACAGTGTGATATCACGTTGTCTATAATAGATGTAATTTCTAGAGAAGGTAAATGTCCTACTGTCAAGAAGAGGAAGAAAGATGTCAGGAGAGAATCGACAGTTACTGGGCTTCTCCTCTGGACAGTCACCCTAATAGGTTTCCATGTTTTATCTCAGCTAATCTGCCTAAGAACCCTCCGGGGAAGAGATAATACTATTTTTCTTTTTCATCAGATGAGGACTCTAGGTTCACAAAATTTAAGACAAATATCTAAGTTTATAGTGAGTGGCAGAGTTGGAATCTGAATTCAATATATTCTTTATTTCTATTATGCACTGCTGTCTCTACAACCAGAAAAATAAATTATTTAAGAATACTAGCACACATGTCTTAAAGTGAGTTCTTCATTTTTTATTTGTTTCTTTGTTTGATTTGAGGCTGTGTTTTGTTTTACCAGTCATGTCTCAGACTGAACTTCAGAAGAACTAGATATAGAAGTAGAATGATCATCATTCAAAGGTGGATGAAGGGATTTTTTTAATCTTCTTTTAGGAAGAAAATCAGAGTGTTCTGGCTGCACATGAGATAGTTGTATCATGGTAGGCGGAAGCAAGACTTTGCTCTTGTCTTCATTTAAGTATGGACTAAAGAAGTATGAATGGCTACCAAGTTTGAGTCCTAGAAATATAACTAGAGTCATCCGTCCCAAGACCTTCCATTTCAGGGGCATATCCCGGTAGTGCCCTCCCCACCAATAAAGTCATTCTTGGCTTTCCACCTTTCCCCAATAGCCTTGGGAAACACAAAAACATCAATATCACATTCTACTTGCACAGAGCCAGCAGTTTAGCCAATGAAATCTCCATATTCCCTTTTCCTTTGAGTATTCAGATGCCAAGTCAGAGTAAATTGATGAGATCTCAGATATGACAAATTTTTGCATAGAATTTTATAGTGGAGAGAATACAAAACTACGGTGTCTATCACAGTCTTATGGTTGAAGTAAATGGCACAGAAAAAGCTGGAGTACGAATAATCAGAAATACTACAGGACGACAACAGGCAATAAGACTTGGGATGATCTTGAAGGCAGGAGACTGTTATTATAGACTTGACCGAAGAACAGCCATTCCTATTTGCTAAATATACGTATCAGTCATGGTTCAACAAGAGAATCAGCCACTAGGAATGATTCAGAATAAGGTATTTATCATAGAGATTTAGCCTCATGCAATTGTAGGAGCTGATGAAACCTTCTTCGTTCAGCTATTTCTTCTGCTACTAGTGCTGACTCTGGAGTCATAGTGCTGAGGTTGAGAAGGAAAGACAGATATGAAGCTAGGGAGAGAAGGAAAAACTTAAATCTTTGAGGAACCACCTGAGAGCTGTATCTATCACATGTTTCTCTCTCCACATCAATGCCATTCACCAGACACAGGAAATGTTGGCACTTGTCATAGAGTCACATTAGCAACTGACTCAGGATTTAAGAAAACTGGAGGAAGTTATACCATGGAAGCAGTAGGACCCAGGGGTCCAGCTGCTACCCTGCTAGCAAAGTGAACAACCATATACTCCAGAACATGCATGAACTGCAACAGGCTTGGCCAACATCAAACTTCAGTGAACAAACATGACAACTGTTTCACTTTTACTTTCCAAATATTACACAAATCTTTCTTGTGGCCAACTCCAGTCAGGAACATAGGGAAGGAAATTCTTGGAAACACTGTTCAGCTTAACCAAGTTGACACATTACAAGCCACAGCAGTCTATCCCTTGTCACTGTGGTATCCATACACGTTTTTTAAAACCATGCTCTAATTTCAAATAAAGACAAAAGTCTTGCTTCTGTCTACTGTGCTGCTACTATTTCATATATAATCAAAAATATGCTAACCCTTAAAAAATCCCTTATCCATCTTTGGGTAATACTTAGTCATTTTTCTAACTGAGTCACAGTCTACCTTTGAAATCACGTAAATTAAATAATGAGGGGAAAGGTTACCTGCTATTAATTACCTGCTATTATGTTAGATGGTAAAGGAATGGGAGAGAAGGGAAAAATTTTTATTAATATTTATACAAATATGCTTATTTCAAAATATGGAAAAACTATAATACTCATAACTGTTACAGATCTTGTTTCTGCAATTAACCCCATGGTCATAGTGTTTACAATGACCTTCTTCCACTACCCATTCCATACACCTTTTGCCCTCAGCAAGCACCTCAGCTGGTTAAGGTTCCTTGTCCGGTGTGGTGACTCAAACCTCCATTCCTGAATGAACTGTGTCATGAGTGGCGCTATGTATGTTGTGTTGCTAGACTTTTCTGTGTATGTTAATCAAAGCAGCTGGAAATATTGAGAAATGCTTAGGGGAGCTCCTGCGTTTCAATTTCAGACATTACCCCCATCATAGTTATTTATTGCTGTTTGCTAAATTACCTCAAAACTTAGCTGCTTAAAACAATGAGCTTTTATTATCTCACAGTTCCAGAGTGTTGGGAATCTGGGAGAGGCTTAGCTGGGTGATTCTCTGTCTCAGGGTCTCTCATTAGGTTTCCGTCAAGACGGCTGAGGCTGCAGTCATCTGAATGCTTCCTGGAGTGAGCTGGCGATAGAGCAAGGGAGAGCATGTGAGATGGAAATCATGGTCTTTTGTAACCTAATCGTGGAAGTAACATCCAATTCTATCTATCTGAATTCTGTCCCTTAAAAGTGAGTCATGAGATCCAGCCCACATTCAGAGAGGAAATTACACAAAGGTGTGAATACGAGGAGGTGGCGATCATTGGGTGGAATCTTGCAGGCTTACCACAGCATTGCATAGAATTAGGTTGAAGAACATGATAGAAAACATATTTTCTATGCCAGGAAGGCACCTCTTTGCATTGTTATAACTGATAGTATAACAATTGGAATTAAAAGCGTTTCATCTAATTAGAATTATTTCACTCATCTAATGCCAGTTCTTTTACATGATATTCTCAAATCTGTGACTCCGTTTAAAGATAAGGCGTATTAAAACAGCATTTAATGGAAAAAAGATTAGCTTATGTACCATTACTTCCATCTGTAGTTGTATGTAGAATTTACAAATGAGGATATTCTATACACATTTTATTTAAGAAGACAAAATCATCTTACCACTTTCCTTTTAAAAGAATGATAAATCTAGAAAGGGTGTTAAACAACAGCTAATCTAACCTCTTGATTTTAGAAGTGAGGAAACTCAGGATTTATTCAAAATTTCCTGGCTATTTGATGATAAGTCTAGGAAGTGACAAGCTAGATCTGACTTGCATGGGCTTGCAAGAGTTAATTGTGCACATCTCTTCCTAACTCCACTTTCAGGGACATCATGTTGGTAGCTTGAAATCGGCCCCAGTGGGAGTATTTACACCATGGAAATCTGCAAATATTACAAATCTGTGTTTTTTTCCAGTGAGCCAATTATTAAACATTCACCAGCACAACACTGGGTTTTCTAACCTCTCATAGTTCTCTGTCGACTACACTGGTTGTGTGTCTTTATCATAAAGACCAAAGCTGCTGAACTAATTATCTTATATAATGTTGTATCCTCCTCAACCTGACCTGGACTTTGTACATAATGTTTCTTCAGAAGTTATATTCAGTCAAATACACTGTTAATGAAATGTAGGATTATGTGCCCATAGTAATTAGTGGGTCCCGGTGATCTTTGAAAAAGATGGATGCCCATTCTCTCTGTTTCAAATTGTTTGCCACAAGAAAGCAATTACCCTTATTAAATGCCTAGATACTGTGGCTGTATTTTTAATACTGCTACACAGTATTAGCCATACTCATGGCTTTTTGTGTGGTCCATATAACAATTAAATTTAAAAACCTCATTTCTTCATGTTATGCATATTATAGCAAACTCTCTTAATTTAACAAACTTTATCTCATGTGGGATCAACAAATACAAACAATTCAGAACATAAAACAACCCAAAAGTTAATTTAAAAATAATTTATTTAAAGAAGTACTCAAATTATTTGCTGTATACTGCCCTAATTTTAATACTCCTATTTCTTGACCTTTATTATTATTTTCAATTACTACACAATATCATATGGTCTTTTCTAATTAGTAACAGTAACAAATAAAAAAAAAAAATCTGTCACTGGAACCAGTGAAAATTGTGAGCTACAGAGTTTCAACTCTTTGAATTGGTTTGTTTAAGCAAGAGTTTCAATAAAATTGACTATATATGAAGCATTATTTTGGTGGATGCTTGGTAACATAATTATCCTCTAAAAACTTACATTAGTGTAATTAAGTATCACATGCTAATTATCACCAGGATCCCTTCCTATAGCCATAGTGATTTCCTTATTAAATGTAGAAGTAAATTTGCTATTTTTTTCTTCAAAATTTATCCGGAAACTGACTATCTGTCGCCATCTCCACAGCTACAAATCTGGTCCAGTCATCATTTATTACTTACATTATGGCAATTATCTTTGACTTAGTCCATTTGTGCTGCTATAACGAAATACCACGTATAGGGTAACTTATAAACAACAGAAATTTATTTTTCATAGTTCTAGACACTGGAAAGTCCAAGAAAAAGGTGCCAGCATGGTTACGTTCTGGTGAGGGCCCTCTTCCTGGTTCATAGCTGGCACCTTCTCACTGTGCCCTCACATGGTGGAGAGGCTAGGAGTCTCTGTGGGGTCTCAATTAGATGGCATTAATCCCATCCATTTGGGCTCCACCCTCACCCTCACGACTTAAGTATGACCCAAAGGCCCCACCTCCTAATACTATCATTTTGGGGGTTTAGGATTTCAACATATGTATTGTGGAGAAACAGATATGCAGAGCATAGCAGTCCCCTAGATAGATTTCCTGTTGCTCTTCTTGCCTTCCTACGATCAATTCTCCACACAACGGCTAGAGTCATTATTTAAAAGGTGTATGAGATCTGCTGAGTCCCACAATGACTTCCCATCTCACTCAGAGCAAAAGCCCAAGTCCGTATAATGCCTTACAAGCCTGACGTGATCCGACCAGTTCCTTCTCTGACCTCATCTCCTTCTCTCACCCTCCCTTTATCTGCTCCAGCCACGCTGCCCTCCATGTTTTGTTTTGTTTTTGATTTTGTTTTCAAATGCTGCAATCGTGCTTGCATCTCAGGATCTTTTCCATTAGCCATCTCTCTCTGCGTGGAATGCTTTTCTTTCTGATATTTGCATAGCTCACTCTCTCATCTCTTTCAAGTTTTTGCTTAAATGTCATGTTCTCAGTGAATCATTGCTGATTACCCTGTATGAAAATGCAAGCTGCCCTAATCTCTGGCCTTCTGCTCTCATTTTTCCAGAATATTTATAGCTTACTAATTTACCACAGTTTAACTATTTATTATGTTAGTGTTCATTGTCTATCACCCCAAGCCATACTAGAATATATGTATTGCCTTAAATTAATATAATTGAAGGAAAAAAAGAAAAGAATGAAGGAAAGTAAACATAGAAGGGAATAGTAAAATGCAAGAAAAAGTTGTGAACATAGAAATTGGTAAACATATTGATAAATCTACTTAAGTATAGACGGTAAAAACAAATTAAAAATGATGATTTCATATTTTTAGCCCCTTGCATTATTATGCAATATGAGAGAGATATTAATTAGCCTTAGGTACTGTTAAGACTAGAATGTGATTTAAAATATAAGGATATCCATAAAGAAAATGACATATTATTAGGCAAAAAATAACATAAGCAAAAAAGAAATTGACAAATCTACAAACATAGGGATTTTATAGATATCTTCCTCAGAAACTGAACAGACAAAACAGTAGTAAGACTGTTGAAAATATAAAAAGTGAAATTATCAAGCTCTGTGTTGTGAACATGTCGACAGCCTTCATGCAACAAAGAAAGAAAGCAAATCCTTTCAATTACAAAGGGTATCCATATACCAAAGAATATCTTATATAAACTATGTTCTACCACAACATGGTAAGGAGTCAAAATGGGACCCATACACACACACACACACACACACAGACACACACACACAAATACTAAAAGAACACTTCTGAATAATCCACTGCACAAAGGATAAATTATAATGAAAGTTAAGAATTGGAACTGCACAATGAAAGCAATAAAGATTAAAGTGTCTAAGTGCCTGTAAAGCAGTACTTACAAAGAAACATTTATCTTTGATATACATATCATAAGTCCAGACTAAAAATAAATGAGCTAAGTGTTCAAATCAAGAAATTAGAGACAGAAAAACAGAGAAAGCCTAGAGAATAAGAAGATTATAATGATAAGAGCAGAAACTACTTTTTTTACACAGGAAGAATAGAGAAGATCAACAAAATCAAAAAGCTTTAAAAATAATAAAAGAGGGCTGGCCCCACGGCGTAGTGGTTAAGTCTCGCACGCTATGCTTCGGCGGCTCAGGTTCGCGGGTTCAGATCCAGGGTGTGGACCTGCACCACTCGTCAAGCCATGCTGTGGCAGTGTCCCACATGCAAAATAGAGGAAGATTGGCACAGATGTTAGCTCAGAGCGAATCTTCTTCACCAAAATAATAATAATAAAAAATAATAATAATAAAAATAAAAGAAACAAGAGGCAAGATTAAGCAACAGTATCAGAGAGAGAGAAAATTTTTTAAGTTTTGGAAAGTTGAACAGGACAGAACTATAAACAGAGATGTGAAAGCATCAAAAGAAAATATTATGGAAAAACTATGAAAATAAAACTGAAAACTATATTAAAGGGACAATTTTCAAGAAAATTATTAGCAAAATTGACACAAGAATAAATAGAAGTCCAGAATAGAACTATAACCATTAGAAAATCGTCAGCAGCAAAATTCTGTCGATTACAAAAGGATGAGACTCTGACAGATTTGAAGAATTTTATCAACCTTATACGGACTCATGTGGTTTTTAGTATATTCACTGTGTTATGCACCATCACCACTATCTTAATTCTAGAACATTTTCATCACTCCAAAAGAAATCGTGTACCTATTAGCAGTGAGTCCCAATTCCCCCCTTTCCTCATCTCCTGAAAACAACTACATAACACTTTTTTTTTTTAATTATAATTATTAATATAAGTGAGAGTGTTCACAAAAATAATCTTGAACAAATCTAATTTGCATTGGAAGGCAAAAGAAGTGTTTCCTTCACTGGTCTCTGCTTCAGGTTAACTTTAAATAATAATCAACACGAAAAATTTCCCATTAAAAAGAATAGTTTACTTCTCAAGTGAATTTCTCTCCTAGTAGTAGTATGATTAATCCTTTTAATAGGCACATTTTGAGGTTCAGCTCATGAAGAGTCAGTTAAATATAAATTCATAATGCCAACTTGTACCACACTGCATTTTTGAGATTGTAGAAATTTATATGCAGTTGTATATCATATGTTATTGAATTGAGTCGACATAATTTAGGTGTATTGAGTAATTATGACAGTACGCAAACCTCTTTAAATTGGCTGATATATAAGCAGAATTCATACTGCTTCAGGATAACCTAGTCTATTGCTTCTGTTAGGTAAGAAAGAAATTTGAACTTCCTTCTATGGAGTATCCCAGTTTCTATCTAAACTCCAACTTGTCTGGACTGAGACAAGCCTCACCTCCCCCACTTCCCACCTCCCCCAAACCTCACCTGATCACTCTTGCACACAGACTTTCCCTTTTTGGAATCTCTCTTTAGCACTTATTCATTTTAGACACCTAATGGAACATTGTGTCACAGTTTAGTTGTGTTAACAAAAGTAGTGAGAATGATGGGATATTTTTTAACCTAATAGATCTTTTACATTCAAATGTTTTAGCACTAAAGTCCCTGCAGGAGCAATGAACTCATTTCAGTGGTGCTGCCGTTACTCCAATCATTTTGTTAACTCCTGTTTGAAACTGCCATGAACGACACATTACAAATCAAAAAGGGCATTTTCCCGCGGTGCACTAATGTCTTCTCTGGTGGGCATTCATGTCTCCTACAAAATTACTTTCCTTTCTGACCTTGTTTTTAACCTCGTCTATCTACCTTGACAGTGGTGCTTACTTCAGTGTCTAAAGCATTGTTTACTCTATAATTTGGGGGGAAAGGAGATTTTTCCCCCAAGAAGAAGTTGGGTGTATACATTTTTTCACAAATTGGGCATTAATATCTTTATGAAAATGCCTCAGATACATTACACACTGAGAGATTCCTAAGGCATGGGTGTCTTCTTCTAGGAGTTCCTAAAACTAACTGGAATAGCAAACCTTGTAAGACCCATTTATAAATAAGTGCCTTATTTTTTAGTAAATATGTATAAATTTATATATATTTATTAATACAACTGAAAGCTGTCAAACATTAGTACTGGAAAATCAGAAATAAAAGATATAGTCAATATCTTATTATCTGGTATGGAATGTAGAAAGGTGCTTTATTGAAGCAAAATTTCAGAAACTAGAGATACAAGCTAAAAATGGAAGTCAAGAAAAATGAAAGATTTAGGAAAAGACTTGGTTGGTATGTCTCCTGCATTGTCCAAGGAAACTAGGAAGAAACTGTTATATCTTATAGGAGTAGTAGGAAATGAACACAGTTTCTTGCAGAATTCTCACTTTCTGATAACCGGAAAAAATATATTCTGTATTTTAAAAAAACAAATCTTTAATCATGATACTACTTACACATATATGCTACATGACTCTTCAAGTAATTGAATGATCTTTTTTATCTCCTCCTAAATTTTAAATCCCACTAAGTCAAGGGGTATAGTTTGCTCATTCACAAATAGTAGATGCTCAACAATATTTGATAAAGGAATGTTATGAGTGAGTGATTAGACTCATTGATGTTAGTTCTTAGCTCAATACTTGGTCACGCCAGTAATACTGTGAACTGTGAAAGCCTACATGTGAAAGAAAGAAGGCAATTAGGACAGTAGAAAAGCAAGACATTGAAAATGGATCTTCTAAAAGTTGACACTAATGTAGAGCTTTTAATTAGGGTCTCAGAAAAAATGACAGATGTTCCCCTTTGTCCAAGGGCCAGGGATAGGGACTGAACAGCTAGTTGGGACTTGTATTTCTTCAGAGACTCAAGAGATTTAGGCCTAGAAACCACTCTATCTGAATTGCATGGGACCATAGAGAAAATAAGTAACAAACAACAGAGAAGCAGTGTTTCTCTGTGTATTAGTTCTCAGTGTATTAGTTTAGAGCGCCTAATACAGATCAAAGTGAGTGTGCGCTACTCGGGTATCTGGAGATATAGCCTGAAGCAGTGCTCTATAAACTTAACATTTCTTTGAAAACACACTTTTTTAAAAAACTCGTGCAAATTTAACAGTGTAGTTCATTTTATATTTCTGTTTGCTTTAATGACCATGAGGGCAAAGACCTTCTGTTTCCTGCTAGTTCTTGAGTGGTTATCACAATGCATTGCATCTTGCTAAGCAACCAATAAATATCTGTTGAATGAATGCAAGATCATTTTAATTATTTTCCAATTGGCAAAGCAATAGACCTTAAAATAATTTTCTTTATATCTCATTGATAATGAACAATTCAATTGCATTGAATCTGTCAACTTTGGAAAATTAGCTTGAATTGAAACAAAATTGACATCTTCCATATAATTTTCCCAGTTTATCTCGGGGTCACATTTTATAAGACTTGATTCTTAGTAAAGGAAAGCAACTGGTAACTTTTTTCTCTTTTTGTTATGAACTTTGTTAGTTATCATGAGGGAAGACTCCCGGAAAGCCACTTAGGAAGTGGGACGGTGTGAAGTTTTGGAGTTTCTGTCAATGAAAATTTCAATAAATGCATCTTCTTATTGAAACACGAAGACAATGATTGTCAGGTGCTGGGTTGAAAACGTCTCCAATCCACCCATTAGGTTCTGTTACTATCTCAGGGAAAAATTTAAACAAAGGTCCTTTTCAGTAAAAAAAGATTACTGTTGATGTTCTTTGCTGTTAATGTTCTCATTTTCATTCCATGCAAATGGACTAAGAATCTTAAATGACTCATTTTCTCAACAATTAACTTCTCATCCAAGTCTCAAACATCATTTTTATGGAAGCCATTTTGTTGTACGCAGTTAAATCACTCGATTTTTGCCTCACAGTTAATTGATTGTAAGTATTCAGCCTTGAAAAAAATTGCTATATAAGCAAACATTGTGATACAGTTTTTTCAACAAATTTAACAATGAATTAACTCATGGAGACAAAGTCTTACCCTTTATTATAGTGCCTTTTCTCTCAATGAAGGAAAATAGATATGACATGAACTTAAAAACTGATAAACAGCTTCTGATAAAAGATAAAAAAGAACTGATAAAAACTGATAAATGTATCTATAGAAGGATCCAAGAGAGTTATTTTCTGTTTGATTACTTGTCTGACTAGAAAAAAATTGTTTAAAAGGTAATATTTTTAAAAGAAGCCATTTCAATACCATTTACCATTTTCCCTCCTTAATAAACAAAGAGTTTATTCCCCCTCACTGCTGCAAAAAGGTTCGCTTGTGATTTCCTTACTGATTTGTCATGGATAATGAAGTGGCTTCAGGTACATATGCAGGGCACAATGTTTTGTCTGTCATGATTTGGCTCCATCTGTGCACATATCTCTCTAGATACATTTTTTCCTAGATGGTATGATGCTGTATAAAAATCACACATTAGTTGATGAAATGTGTTCACAAGTTTTTTGTTTTTTTAATCATTAAGCATGCTGAAAATTAACATGTCTCCACAGACATATCTAAAAAGCAAGATACTTAACTCATTTGAAGAAGCTAATTTCTTCAACAAACAAATTGTATGGATTTTCATATCCTGCATTCTTTCCATGAGCTTCCTTTCTGTACTTAGTATACTTCATTCTTTCCTGTATTTCTTTGCTGTTCATCAGTCTAGACTGGTGACCTCAGTATAATTTGCTTTTGGTGCATTATCTGGTCCCGTTTACTTTGCTCTGGTCGTAATAGCACTAGGTCTTTCCATAACACAGAACTACCATATTTTTCCAATCACTGCCTACATATTAAAAGTTTCTACACTCCAGATTTTAGAAATAAAATTGAAGTTCACCAAAATGGAAAAGTGATATTCTTATAATTTTGCTCGTGAAAGGATCATGTGACCAAATATTAGAAAAGAATAAAAATGTGATGTTTTCTAAACCTTTGAGAAAAACTCACAGCACAGAAAGATGATTTTCTGGCAGCTGTGCTCATCTTCCCTCACCAGTGTGTCCATGTACTCCAATCTCAAGAGCACTGTAAAAAAGAGATGTTCCAGGACAAGGAAGTGGTGGCCCTGAGGCATTCAAGTCATATTTAACCAAAATCCAAGTCTCCCATCTCCTAACCCAGAGAAAGTGTATTTCTGTGTCCATTTTATGTTTCTATCTATGGCTGACTACTTGGATACAGTTATGCTACTAGAACTCTTTAAAACTACAGCAAAATAGAATTTTCTCTCTTTAGGGTAGCTTGCTCTAGCATTTCCCACTTCTGTAGATGACAGGATATAGGAGGAAAGAGGAAAAGTATATATCCCCAGGACTTCTCGAAAAAAAATTGAGACTTTGTGCGATGACAGGGAAAATTTGTTTCATAAAAGTACTACAGCTCTCTCTGTAACCCCTAATTTTATGTCTCCATTTCCCCTGCTTTTCCGCTCCTCCACTCTGCCATTCACTTTCACTACTTAAGTGGCATAAATCTATTATCTTGAAAATTTACTGCTATGCAGTGAAAGTATTATCAATGAAACAACCATCTGAGAAACCAAACAGAGAAACACGTGCTCACCTATGTAAAACATGGTATCTGATGAGAATTGTTTAAAACTAGCTTGTGTGCTCCAACTTTGCCAATTAGTATCTATTAGGGGTAATCTTACATAAAAATCTGGCTCAGAAAGCCATAGAAAACTAGAGTAAGACTGTGTTGCAAGTTAGGATCCATAGGATTCATACTCTGAGATAGAAATTGGCATTCAGAAAATTTATTGAGAAGTGCTCTTAGGATCAACATGTGTTGACGGGGAGGGAAAGAAGCAAGATTGGGCAGAGGAAAATTTGGGATGAAATTCAGTCTCAAGAATGGTCAGAGCCAAATGCCACAAAGATCTCTGAAGGTGGGATGTTCCTTCAGATTTGTCCCACATTGTTGTGAGAAAGCCTAGTCTTCATATTCTCAAATCAACCAGTTATCAGATGGAGGTAACCCCTGAGAAAAGTAACCCCTGAGAAACCAGTCATTGGATGTAGGAAACCCCTGTGACTCTGCGAGAAGCAGCTCCTCCAACCATGGGTTATTTCCAAAGAAGGATGACACTTGAGAGTTTCCAACAATTAGGGTAACAAGCTCTTCAGTACTGGACAGGACTCTGGACAGCATATCACAGCATCCATTACTGGTGATCATTTTTCTCTCCAAGCCAGGAAGCATCTATTGACCCTTTCAAACAGACATATCACAAAGCAGATTTTCCCCAGTGCAGAAGGAAATTAAAATTTGCCCAAGTAGGAAGAGGAGATATCTCAAAATCAAGTATGGAGTATTTTTTAATATTGCTTATTAGAGTATAGAGGCTTTCTTGATTTTTATCTCCATTTTACATTTAAAAGCTTAGTTATGAAAATAATTGATAAAATTTGTTGAAACTCTTCTATGTGCTAGGCACCACACTAGAGTCTTTTATGTAATCCTGCAACAAATCTAAGGGTTAGATACTGCCACACATTGTACAGATGAAGAAAGTAGCCTGGGGGAAGTTAAGCACATTGCCCATGGTCACATAGCTAATAGGCAGCTGATTTGTGTCTAACTCCAAAGCTGCGTGCTTTCTACTACTCTGTACTGTTACTTGGGTTAAACAGAAATATATTTAAAATATATTTTATTAATCCTAAAATTCTAGAGCCTTTGTCTATCTCATTTGTAAATCACAGTGGACGTTGCTCTTCATCTTACTAACTCAGAAACTAATCTAGGTTCTTTGATCAATTTGCTCACATATAAAATGGGAATGAAGAATACTTTCCTTACCTATGCAAATAGCTTGTGATGAACAAATGAAATAATGAATACTTAAGTGACTTGAAAACTGTAAAGTGCTAAAAAATACATATCATAATTATGATGATGATTTATTTTACATTGATTCATAATAACAGCATCTGGCAAATAGATTCAATGTGGTGCAGTTTTGAAAAAGCATATGCCCTTGTTTGAAGGTTCATTTGATAATAATTAAGCATGACTTTCACCTTCAGGCTCAAAAAAACTCAGGTAATATTAATATTTGATAGAAAGAAAGGAAGGCCATATTTCTACTTTAATGAAACAAATGATTTTATAAAAAATAATAATGTTATTAGTTATAATAATCGTATGAAGTCACAACTTGCTTTGTGAAAAATCTGGCATTGGATGTTTAAGAACAGTTTAGTTCTTGAATTCTACCACACCTTTACCCTTCTGGACTTCTATATTCATGTGACTGATACTCAAACGGAGAGGAAAGTATAGCATGAAACATCGGCTGGGCAAGTTTCCTATAACCCTACAAATCAGGGTTGCTCAGCAAAAGCTGATTTGGAGAATGTGTTTTAAGCCCAGACTCAATTGAGTCTTATTGTCCCTGTGGGCTGGCAGAGCAGTAGATCCAGAATCTGTTTACCCCATAAAGTGCGCGGAAATTGGGCTGAACTGAGAAATATAGTGGCAACCCAATTCATCAGAAACTAGATGGATGTGGTAAGGAGACCATGACTCACCTGGGCACTGACTTTAAGACAGAGTCATCTCTAGTAAAACACAAGCTAACAAAATTAGCAAAGTTCTACCAAAATGAACAACTACGAAGTGAGTGAAGACAGAGGTCAAAAGCAATAGAGCAGATGTTTTTCTGTTCTCAGAGGCTAAATGGAAATATGTACTAGAAAGATTGCCTATCACAGACACACACACACACACATACACTTCCTAACATGTAGATTCTCTGATTAATTCTGAGTAAACGGAGATACTATGCCTTATATTAAAAAAAAATGTTTAAAGGAAACATAAAACAAATGCATTGCAAAATTCAATGTGGTAAAGATGCCATATGTAGCCAAATTTATCTATAGATTCAATGCAGTCTTAATAAAAATCCTCAGGATTTTTGTTAACTTGAATAAAATATTCTGAGATTTGTATGGAAAAGCAAAGGTCAAAGAGCCAAAATACACTTAAAAAATAAGAACAAAAAGGAATACTTGTTTTATTAGCTGTAGTAATTAAGACCGTATGGCTGTTGGCACAGCAATAGAAAAATAGACCAAAGTAACAGAATAGAGAGTCCAGAAATAAACTCATGCATATGCAAATATTTGTTAAATGTAGCACTGCAGATTAGAGAAGAAAGAACAGATTTTTTTCAGGAAATGTTACTGGATTGTCTTTGTATAATATGGAAAAAAAATTAATTAGATCTCTACCTTACACTACCCACAAAAATTAGTTTTGTATAAATTATAGAACTAAGTGCAAATGACAAAACTATAAAGCTTTTAGAAAGTAATACGAGTGAATATTTTCACTACTTTGTGGCAGGGAAGGAACTCTTAAGACAAAAAAGCTAAATTTACCACTTTAAAAGTAAGAATTTTTGTTCATCAAAATACACTATCTAGAAAAATAAGAGAAACTGCATAACTGGAGAATATATTTGCATGATATTTAACTGACAAAGGACTGGTATCCGAGATATATATAATGTCTAGGATCAAAAGATATACTGTGTAGGGACTAACAGAAAATGGACGAAAGATCTTAACAGATATTTCAAAAAGAGGAAATTTATAAAAAGATGCTTTATCGTACAAGTTATTAGAAAAAAATGAGAATTAAATCAATTTTACACACGTTTGATTGAATAAATTTAGAAGTCTCACAATTCTAACTCTTGTGAGCTGCAGGGATGAGTGTCATTCAGTACAATTACTTTGGAAAATCATTTGATGTTGTCCAGTAAAGTTGAAAATGTGCATAGTCTATGATCCTGCAGTTCTCATCTGAGGTATAATCGTAGAGAAACACGTGCACCAAAAGACACGTAAAAGAGTGTTCACTGCTGCTTTCTTTGTAATAGTTCCTTACTGGAAACAACCCAAATATCCATGAAAAGTACAAAATAAATAATGGCATAAAGTAGAATGCTATACAATATTGAAAATGAAGACTCTACTGCTAAACACTGCAAGCATAATATGTTGAATGAATAACACAAGCCACAGAAGTATGTATGGTAAGATTTCATTTAGATGACGTTCAAAAACAGGCAAAACCTAATTATCTTATTTAGGCATGCAAACATAGGTGGTTAAACTATAAGCAAAAGCAAGGAAATGATTATTAAAAAATAAACACGATTTTTCCCCTAGAGGGAAGGAGATGTGTTCAGGAAGGGATCTGTGTGGGATGGCTATGTTCTGTGTCTTAAGGTGTTTCTGTGCTGATTCATTCATTTTGTAATTGCAAATCTCTGTTTAATTTCATTTATTCTCCCAACAAATAATAGTTGAGAATTTACTATATATAAGGCACTATTTTGACATTAGCATATATATTTAAAGCAACTAATCTCTTTATTTTTAACCATGCATAATACTATATACATTACTCTAAGTTAATTTCTTTCTATCTTGGAAGTTTGATCTCCTGAGTTGTGTTTTCTAATAAAAGATTCAAACTTTCAAAATTGAGGAGATAAAAAAAGAGGTCAGTTTCAGCTGGGATAATTGCTTCCCAGAAAAGGTGGCATTGGAACTACACTTGGAAAGGTACATGGTAATTTGATATTAGGGAAAGAGAGCTATGTAGCAAGCACAAGCAGAGATATTCAATGATTGATAAATAGACTAGTTTGACTGAATTATGCAGTTCACCTGTGGTAATAACCAGAGTAAAGTCAAGAAGGTCAAAAGGACAATTCTGGAAAGTTCCTCTCTCTCTTCACCCCCCACCCAAAAAGAAAACTCTTACTCATTTTTTTCAAATTTCTGCTTAGTCTCCTCCTTAGGGAGTCCTTTTTTGATCTCTGAACTAGGTAAGCTCACTGCTGCAACATACAGACTTAATAACTCAAACACAATAAAAGTTTATTTCCTGCTGATGTAACACCACAGGGTGAGTGACGAGTTTGTCAGGCACCCTTCCTCCGCAGTTATTCAGGAAGTCAGGACTATCCAGGCCCTGTGATCTTCATCATGTGGCTGCATGGTAATTCTTCCGTTCAACTGTACCCAACAGCCAGAAGGAAAAAAGATCATGGAGGAATGTTTTGTGGTGGAAGAATTTTATGGGCCTGGAAACAGATCATTTCTACTTACATTCTAATGGCCAGAATAGATGCACATGCTTATAGGCATCTGTGACAGAAGTGAAAAATTTAGTCTATCTGTATATAGTATATAGTTTATATGTATGAACAGATGAAAAAGAGGAAAACAGGTTTGAGTGAACAGCTAGCAATTTCTTCCATATACCTTTAAAACATAGTGACAGAAAACTTGAAAGAGAAGGGGAAAACTTGGCAGGCTAATCCTAAAGAAAGGATATCTGGTGTCAGAATATTATTATGAGAGAAAACAGATTTGGAAGCCAAATTCATTATTAGCAATATACTGGATCACCAAAGAATAATTATATTCAATTAATAAAGAAAATTTAATTAAATCTAAACTTGTCTGTCTATTAAAATCAAAAACATATATAGCCAATATTAAGAGAAATGAAAGAATTTCAAAGAGAAATTAACAAATCATTATGGGAGCTTTAAACATATCTCTTTCTATAATCAAAATTTTAAAAGTCAGAATAAAAAAGATGAGATCATAGAAGATTGGGACAAAAACATTATCAATCATCATCTAATAATAGTATATAGAGAACTCTGCACTTAGTAATTAGATAATTTGTTTTATAAAAATGGACCATGTTGGTTACATAGAAATATAAATATGTGAAAAATCATTAATCTGCATCACCAAGGCTTATGTACTTACTGCATGTAAGTTTTGGCTTACTAAAGAAAAAATGTGCACCATATAAAAGGTCGTAAAGTGAGTCTCATTAAACTCAAAGAAATCAGAATCATGCATTTGATTTTATACAGTATCCTCTGATCACAATGTACTTAAATAGAAATGAGCAACAATTTGATTTTTTAAGTGAAACAAGACAAAAAACAAACATACAATTAAACATTGCATTCTAAATAAATCATGTTCTAGTTCCACCTTGGTGCCTTGTAGTATTTCAACCTGCAAGAAACTTGTCAGAATTTATTAGCATTTCCAATCTTCTTACCTTCTCTACACTCACTTCCCTATTATTCACAGACCCTTATAGTGAACATGAGTCATATCAGGTGTCGGCATTTAATGTACAGTAGACTCAAGCATGCTGCCAGCTAGTTGTCTTCACATCCAGTATTATTCAGGCTTTCCTCCTCCCTTCTTTTTGATTCTCTTCTCCCAGAATATATTTTCATAAATGGAGCCATTTATTTTGGAGAGAAGGTGACAGGCAAAGCAGTGAATGTCATTCTCATGCTCATTGA
This sequence comes from Diceros bicornis minor, assembly GCF_020826845.1. NCBI lineage: Eukaryota > Metazoa > Chordata > Mammalia > Perissodactyla > Rhinocerotidae > Diceros > Diceros bicornis. The sequence continues at coordinate 61,189,334 of NC_080742.1, read as the reverse complement.
CAGATTCTGGCAGCGTGGCCTTCTGCCTAATATTGACTTACCCATCACTTTATTCCTTGAGCATCTTTGGCCTTGAACATGCATTTGCTGAAAGCTCCATGGCAGTTAGATGCAGTCAGGTGATATTTTGCACTACAGGGTGTTACACATTATTAGAAGTCCACATGACTCCTAGTATCCTCCTATTGTGGCACTACTTACTAGAGCTCTGGGATAACTGAGGGTCCCACATAAATGCAGTATCTTAGGCTTTTTCAGAAATTTGAAAACTAGAAAAATGTTAAAGAGATTTTTTTTTTAATTCTACTTAAAGGCGTTAAAATTTCCCTGATTCAGAAATCAACACAAATGCTTTACATTACATAGCATCATGTCAAATATTTACTTGCTAATGTTTTCCTCTATGACTCAGCAAGATGGTTCTTGTCAAAAAAAAACCTGTAGGGGCCGGCCCGGTGGCGCAAGCGGTTAAGTGCGCGCGCTCCGCTGCGGCGGCCCGGGGTTCGCTGGTTCGGATCCCGGGCGCGCACCGACGCACTGCTTGGTAAGCCATGCTGTGGCGGCGTCCCATATAAAGTGGAGGAAGATAGGCACCGATGTTAGCTCAGGGCCGTCTTCCTCAGCAAAAAAAGAGAAGGATTGGCGGATGTTAGCTCAGGGCTGATCTCCTCACAAAAAAAAAAAAAAAAAAAAAAAAACAAAAAAAAAAAAACCTGTAACTATTCACCTAATAATTTTTGTGTTTTTTAAATTAGCATTGCAAATTTATAATCAAACAAATGAAGTAAAAGATACTGGCAATTAAATGTTAAAAGGAGATTTTTAAAATTGAAATGAATTCACTCAAACAACATACTCCTTAGGGATCCTGGTATCAAATCTACTATATATAGATCTAGTAATTCCCATCTTCCTCACTAGCTCCAGCATCAGGTACCCACGGGCAAAGGAGTCCTACAAAAGTACTAGGCAGTCCTAGTCCAAACTAGGTGTGAGGGGTTCATGTTTGGTTCTCTAAATTCAAAACCACAAAACTATTTATTTTAGGCCATTTGGTTATCTGTTCTGTTATAGATTAAAAGACAAAATATCAAATGTGATTAGAAAATCAGTAGGATGCATTCATATTTGAAGTGAAGAGTTCCCCCAAAAAAGTGAAATTCTAAACCCAAATACTACCAAACACTTTTGATTCTATCAATAAGAATACATTTATAATATTGTAATACGTATTTCTTTAGTGTTAGCTATAAGATTGGGGGAATAATTAAATTGAATGCAGAATACAACTGTAGAGGAATGCTTTTTCTATCACATTTTCTCCCTGGGGCATGATGTAGAAACGGCTTTGCTTTGAAGGAACTCAGAGCAGAAAAAAAGAGACATGAATACTTTTAGCGTAATAATACACTGGAGATTGACTTGTAAGTGATAATACTCGTCCAACTAAATGTGCTGGATTTTTGCAAATGTTTGATCTTGATGCTTGTCCAGTGATGTGCATTCCACTCCCTACCCACAACAAAGCCAAAGTCTCTCTAGATCAATTAGAAGAAAGTTATTATGTTACAGTAAGACACAAACTCCAAGCCCAGAAAAGAGGTTAAACCCTTGAGGTGGGTGGTGAGATCAGGAGTCCCAGGGGAGAGGTGCCCTGAGGGACCTGGAGAGAGACAATCCCAGCAGCCCCAAGCACTGTGTCCACCATGCCTGATAAAGGAATTAGGAGGAATTAGGAGAAATACGGCAGACGAGTAACCCCGGATTGGGATTGGTGTTTTGTGCATGAATAAAGAACTGCATAGTCTCTTAATTCCACATGTGCATTTCCTTTAACAAACGGTATCATTCTGTCTTTGCAATACTGAGGGATTATACCACTCTAACCTCTTCCTCTATTCCTAAATTGGGCAAATACTTTTTCTATATAAATTTCACAATTCCATTTGTTTAGTCTCAGCTAGTGTTAAAATGTTCTCAAATTTCTGAATATTATGATGTTTTCTTTTCCAGAAACTGAGGAAGTTACTTTAATTCCTTCTAACCTGTTTTGAGTTTTAAGCAGACTGATCTGTGTACAATACTATGCCTGCGCACCACAGTGACAAAATTATTAGAGGAGGAGTCGTAGGACTCAGTTTCATTTTAGGCTCTGACACTTAGTCGGTCAAGTGACATTTAGCCTCACTTTCTTCTCCTGAAAACTGAGAAATTAGCAAAATAGCACCTGCACTGTCTAGAACTTTATGTTAATGTGAGATCAAATGAGGTGATATATACTGAATGGATTTTAAAGTATAAAATTATACGCTAATGGAAAGGATTAAAGGGTAATGTAGAGACTCCTCTACATGGAATTTTTTAAACATAATTTTTCATTTAATGACTATTTAGAGTGTCTCCCGCATGCACAGATTTTGAGAGCCCTGAAAAGCCGTAAGGGTGTATGGGGGAAGGGGGTGGATAAATTATATGTAAAAACATCATCTTCCTTGCCTCAAAGAGCTTGTAATAATACGGAAATCAAGACACATAGAAAAATTAAAAGTAAAATAACAATTGAGAGAAGCATAGGATTGGATGGTAAGAAACAGAGAAAGATAATTAGTGCTAAAAATAGGTTTTTGGAGAGAGGTCGTTAAGTAAGTGCTCAAAACCCCAGGGTCCTCCAGGCCTTTGATCCCTTAATTAGCATTCCTTAGTACATTAATATATTTTCAACTTTTGAAGTCTGTATTTTTTTACACAAGAAGTACTTGAGTATATTTTCATGATTCAACAATCTACAGAGTACAAAGTGAAAATCCCACTCTGTCTCCCCTCCTCTCCTGGCAAACTGCAATCCCAATTCCATTTCTCTTCCCCTCAAATACCATTGTAGACAGTTTGGTGGTGTGTATCCTAGAATTTTTTGTTCATTGATACACACACACACACACACACACACACAAATTTGTAACACCAAGGGTATTATAATGTGCATACTATTCTGAAACTGGCTGTTTTTCACTTAACAGTATGTCTCCGCAACACTTCTATGGCAATACATGTAACTTTTATCCTGTTCTTTGAAAGTGATCTTTGTATCAGTAAAACATACACTATTTATTCTCCTGTTAATCGTCATTAAGATGAGTCTAGTTTTCCAGTCTTACAAACCATGTAGTACCACTATCCAGGGGCTCATAGGATGTTTGATTTATCAGCATGGGATGCCAAATAATGTCACATCAGACTAGGGGACCCACTCTACATAAAGGAAGTACAAGGGTGAGCCCATGACCAGGAGCTATGTTAGTTGTATTACATACTGCCCACCTAGATGCTGCTGGCCTGAGAGAGCGTTGGAACAGCCTCTTCAACACACAGTTGAAAGACTATCTTGGAGTAATACTCTGTGAGGATAGAGCATGGTTTTTCTGGATGCAGTATACACGTGGAGTCAAAGACGTTTATATAGCGCTGTATCTTCAGTACGAAGAATACATGGGTCTGGAAACCAGGTCGTTACCATCAGAGGAATTTTGCTTCTTCTCCCTGCAATAACTTTAGGTTTTGCAGAGTTAGATGTCCTGGTCCCTACAGGGGGCGTACTTCTGCTAAAGGACATACTTAGAGTCCCATTGAACTACAAGCTAGGGCTGCCTCCTGGGTTCCTTGAGCTCCTTACGTCTGGGACCAAGAAGCAAGGAAAGGAGTCACCATCATGGCAGGAGTTATTGACCTTGACCATCAGGAGGAGATAGAGCTGCTATTATGCAATGGGCTGAGGGAGGAATATGTGTGAAATACAGGTGATCCACTGGGGTGCCTCTTAGGGCTCTCTTGCTCAATTGTGGTAGTAAATGAAAAAGTGCATGTACCCCTGGCAACAACCAATCTACTCTCTGTTTCAATGAGTTCAGGTTTTCTTAGGGTCCACATATAAGTGAGATCGTACCGTATTTGTCTTTCTCCATCTGACTTATTTAATTATTTTAATGCCTTCACGGTTCATCCATGTTGTTGGAAATGGCAGGATTTCATTCTTTCTCATGACTGAATAATATTTCATTGTATATATATATATATATATATATATATATATATATATATATACACACACACAACATTTTATTTATCCATTCATCCATTGATGGACACTTAGGCTGTTTCCATGTCTTGGATATTGTAAACAATGTTGCAATGAACATGGGATGAAGATATCTTTTCAAGTCAGTGTTTTCATTTGCTTCGAAAATATACCCAGAAGTGGGATTGCTGGAACATAAGGTATTTCTATTTCTAATTTTTCTGAGGAAAGTCCATGCTGTTTTCCAAAGTGGCTGTACCAACTTACATTCCCAACAACAGTACACAAGAGGCCCCTTTTCTCCACATCCTCCAGCACTTGTTATTCTTGTCATTTTGATGATACCTATTCTAACAGGTCTGAGGTGATATCTCACTGTAGTTTTGATTTGCATTTCCCTGGTGATTAGTGATGTTGAGCACCTTTTAATGTACCTGTTGGTTATTTGTATATTTTCTGTGGAAAAATGTCTGTTTAGGTCTTTTGCCCTTTTTTAAATTGGATTGTTTGACTTTTTTGCTATTGAGTTATATGAGTCCCTTAGATATATAATTTCTTATCAGATATGTGGTTTGCAAATATTTATTGCAATTCCGTAGTTGTCTTTTCATTTTGTTGATTGTTTCTTTTGCTAAGCAGAATCTTTTTACTTTGATGTAGTCCTGTTTCTTTATTTTTGCTTCTGTTGCTTGCACTTTTGATGTCATATACAAAAACTCATTGCAAAAACCATTATCAAGGAACTGCTTTCCCATGTTTTCTTCTGGGAGTTTTATGTTTTCAGGTCTTACATTTAAATCTTTATGCCATTTCAAGTTAATTTTTGCCAGTTGTTTGAGATGGGGTCCAGTTTCATTCTTTTGTGTGTGAATATGCAGTTTCCCAACACTATTTATTGAAAAGACTCTCCTTTCCAAATTGTATATTCTTGGTTCCTTTGTGGAAAATTAATTGATCGTATATGCATAGATTTATTTCTGGGTCTCTATTATGTTCCCTTGGTCTAGGTCTGTTTTTATGCCAGTACTATACTTTTTTGATTACTATAGCTTTGTAATATAGTTTGAAATCAGAAAATGTGTAGCCTCCAGCGTTTTTCCTTTTTCTCAGGATTACTTTGGCTATTTGGGGTCTTTTGTGGTTCCATACCAATTTTAGGATTGTTTATTCAGTTTCTGCAAAAAATACCATTGGGATTTTGATAGAGATTGCATTGAATCTATGGATGTCTTTGGGTAGTACAGACATTTTAACAATTTTAATTCCTCCAATCCATGAACATGGGACATCTTTCCTTTTATTTGTGTCTTCTTCAATTGCTTTCATCAATGTCTTAAGTTTTCACTGTATAGATCTTTCACCTCTGTGGTTACATTTAGTTCTAAGTATTTGTTTTTAATGCTATTGTAAATGGGATTGTTTTCTTTATTTTTTTTTCAGACAGCTGTTATTAGTGTAGAGAAATGTAAGTGATTTTTGTATGTTGATTTTGTATTCTGCAACATTATTGAATCATTAATTAGTTCTAATAGTTTTCTTGGTGCAATCTTCAGCGTTTTCTATGTATAAGATCAGGTCATCTGCAAACAGAAACAATTTTACTACTTCCTTTCCAATTTGGATGACTTTTATTTCTTTTTCTTGCCTGATTGCTCTGGCTAGGACTTCCAGGACAATGTTGAACAAGAGTAGTGAGAGTGGGCACCCTTGTCTTGCTCCTGATCTTAGAGAAAAAACTTTCAGCCTTTCCTGTTGAGTATGATGTTAGCTGCAGGCTTGTCATATATGGCCATGACTATGTTGAGGTATGGTCCTTCAATGTCAAATTTTTCAAGAGTTTTTATCATGAAAGTATGTTCAATTTTCTCAAATGCTTTTTCTGCATCTGTTGAGATGATCATATGATTTTTATCTTTCTTTCTATTAGTGCGATGTATCACATTTATTGATTTGCATGTGTTGAACCATCCTTACATTCCAGTGATGAATCCCACTTGATCATGATGTATAACACTTTTAATGTGCTGTTGAATCTGGTTTGCTAGTATTTTGTTAAAAATTTATGTATCTGTATTAATCAGGGATATTGGCTTGTAGTTTTATTTTCTTGTAGTGTCCTTTTCTGGCTTTGTTATCAGAGTAACTTTGACCTTATAAAATGAGTTTGAGAGTGTCCCTCCTTTTCAGCTTTTTGGAAGAGTTTGAGAAGGATTGGCATTAATTCTTCTTTAAATGTTTGGTGGAATTTGCCAGTCAAACCATGTGGTCCTGGGCTTTTCTTTGTTGATTACTGATTCAATCTCGTTACAAGTTATTGGTCTGTTCAGATTTTCTATTTCTTCATGATTCAGTCTTGGTAGGTTGTATGTTTCTAGGAATTTATTCTTTTCTTCTAGGTTGTCAACTTTGTTGGCATATAATCGTTCATAGTTGTCTCATGATCTTTTGGCTATTCATTTTCTTAGTGGTGTCTTTCAATGAGCAGAAGTTTTAATTTTGATGAAATAGAATTTATTATACTTTGTGGTTATTCCTTTCTGTGTCCTAAGAAACCTTTGCCTACCCCCAGGGAACAAAGAGAGTTTCCTATGTTTTCTTCTAGATATTTCTAGTTTGGGATTTTACACTTAGGTCTATTCTCTACCTTGAATTAATTTTTTTTATATTCATATAGATATCTAGTTGTTCTCATACCATTTATTGTAAATACTTTCCACCTTTATCAAAATTACTTTGCCACTTTTATCTCTTTCTGAACACTCTATCATGTTCTCTTACTCTATTTTTCTGTCTTTATGCCAATACCATACCATTTTTAATATTGTAGCTATAGAAATTCTTAAAATCAGTGTAAATCTTCCAGTTTTGTTCTTCTTTTTCAAGATTTTTTTTAGCCTTTGTAGTCCTTTTGTTTTTCAATGTAAATTTTAGAATTACATTGTTGATTTATAAATACTAAGAAAAGTCTGTTGAAAATTGTTTCACATTGAATCCAGGTTAATGAGGGTATTTGGGAGGGAGGTTGCTCTGGGAATTATAATATGCATCCTTAACTTCTCACAGTCCATTTGAAGTTATTATTTTATATTATATTATATCATTTCATATTGTAACAACATATGTCCATTTAGCAGCCCACCATCCTTTTTGCTATTATAATGATATATCTTATGTCCACATACATTATAAACTCTGTAATATAATGTTAGAATTTTTGGTTTAAATGGCCATGTCTTTTAGAAAAATTAGGACAAGAGAAAATATATATACATATATACATGGATTTTTGCATTTTTTCAGTATTTTAGCATTTCTAGTACTTTTTATTTCTTTGTATAGAATCCAAGTTTCCATCTGAAGTCATCTAACTTCAGCCTGAACAATTTTCTCTAACGTTCCTTATAGTGCTGTCTGCTGGCAACAAAATGCCTGGTTTATTTTTCTGCTAATGTTTGCATTTCATCTTCAGGTTCAGAGGACATTTTTGCTGGATATGGAATTCTAGGTTGACAGGTTTTCAATTTTCTTTCATCCTTTTACATTTATCATTCTGTTGTTTTATGGCCTATTCTTTCTGATGAGAAACCACTTGCCACTTCTATTACTGTTCCTCTGTATATACTATACTCTTTCCTCTGGCTGCTTTTGAGAATTTTTTCTTTCCCTTTGGTGTTCAGCAGTTTGCTTATGATGTGCTTGGGTGTAGTTTTCTTTGTATTTTTTTCTCGTTAGCATATACTTAGTTGCTTGGCTCTATGGGCTTATCATTTCATCAAATTTGGTAAATTTGTGAACATTACTTCTTTAAATATTCACCTTCTCTATTTTATACCTCCTTTCCTTCCTCACTTTCCAGCTTCGCTGACTTTCTTGATTTTGTTCCTGTGACTCTAGTAAGATTGGAATCCTTTGCTTCAATGGTAACTTCCCCAATACCATCCGTCCTGGGGAGGGCTGTCAAGTGAAAATTTTACCCAGAGCATTTCCCTTCTTTCAAGGGTCCACTCCTCTCCACTGTCTGTCTCTTTTTGGTTGCTTTCTAATGCCTTCAAGTTATTGTGTGGGGTTTCTTTCTCCACAGTTTAAAATAGTTGTCTGTGGGAGAGATCATGTGGTATAAGCTCTTCTATGAGGGTTTATAATAGTTATCTATGGGAAAGATTGGTATACAAGCTCTTCCACCATCATCTGAAGAGCATCTGTCCACTTAAACTTGTATGAATCTCTTCACTTTTCCCTGCACTCAACCAAAAGAGCTTTATTTTAGTTTTTCAAACAGGCTATCTATCCCTTCCTGCCTCAGATCCTTTGAAATTATTCCATCTTCTTGGAATGCTCACACACACACACTCACACACACATACATCTGGTTTAGACCTGTGTATTCTTTAGACCTCAATTTAATGATTTTATGTATTGAAATGAAGCTTTCTCTTACCTCTTGGACTACACATGTTTTTCTTGGTATCTGTTCCTAATGCTTCTTTTCATTTTCCCTCATAGTCTTTATCACAGTTTGTGGCTTAGGCTTTTATCGGTGATTACTTGATTAATATTTGTTTTCACCATTAGAACTTAAATTCCAATGATTTGTGCTCACAAATTTCTACACAGATGAACTTTGTTTGTTTTATTCACCATTATATGAGTGGTGCTGAGCAAGTGTCTGATGCATAGTATGTGTTCTTAAAATACCAATTTAACTCATTCATTAATTCATTCATTAATGCTCCTGACCTGTATTGCATCCTGACTGCTTCTAATTGAATACCACATGGGTACCTTAAACATCACACACCTCAAACAGAATACATTTTCTTTCTACCAATCTCCACCTGTCCTCTTTTATTTCCAATAAAAATTAATTATAATCCCATATATCCAGGTGCCCAAGGTAGAAACCTCAAACCTTGGGCTCTTCTCTTCTCTCAGGAACACTTCCCATAAATGTACTCCCTTGGGATGTCTCATTAGTTAAAATTCTATCAACTTCTTTCCATAATTTAACGGCCCTGGTTAAGGGCCTTATTTTGTTGGGGGACATTTCTATAGGTTTCTACCTTGTTTCACTGGTTTTAATCTTTCCCCTAGCCACTTTGCCTTTACTATTTGTCTCTACTCTCCCAACAGATGAATATTCCTAAAACAAAAACTTGCCAAGTCCTCAATTAAAATCTTTCTAAAGGTTTCATTTTTAATTGGAGAAAGTTCAAGAACCTTAACATAGCCTGCCTTTTTCTTCCACCTTGCCCAATAGTTATGTGATAAGCTAACAAATTTAGACACTGCAACTCAAGGAAGACCTCAGATACTTTATCTTATATAAATGATCAAATCTTTCCCACACACCCCCGACCTGTTGAGTAGCGAGAGCTCTGCTCTGTGTTCTAACCCTAAGTCTCTGGCCATCCGCAGGTATCCTCAAACCCTCCATTTCCTGTTACTGGGACACTAGGAACTTATGGACCCCTCTATACTCTGCAAGAATATGAGAAGCCTAGATGTCTCCCTCAGGGCTATCTGTCTTGCTACCTCCTACTGCCAAAGGTTCTCTACTGCTCTGACGTGATGTAGGAAGTGGCCCCACACCAATACCAGGCTTCTCCCAGGGCCAGAAGGCTGAAGGCTATGTCTTCAAAGTAGGTCCCGAACCTGATATTCTCAGAGATTCCATACCAATCTGCATATTTTATAGCTCCAACACTGTGGATCAATTCTGGTTTTGGAGAGGATTAAATCTGGTGTCAGATCTTCTTGGCTTCCTGTTTCCCTTCTCCTTCGCTGACTCTCCTAGAAGGAGTAGGAGCAGGATTTCTACTTCCTTTCACTTCTTCCCAAGCTAATGTTCATTTTGCCCACTTAGCTGTCAGACAGAGTGAAGGTAGATAAAATGTCTTAGCTATAATAGAAGATCTAAAAATATTACCCCATTACACTAAATTTATAGAGTTTTCAATTTCATTTCTAGTCATGTTCTCTTCTCACCACCTCTAGGCAGAGTTAATTACTATCACATCTCCCACAGCACCTTATTTATATTTTTATCGTATCGTTTAGCACATTGTAATTATAATTAGCTATATGTTTGCCTTTCCCACTAGACTGTGACATCTTCAAGGACAGGGATTGAATCTTACTCATCTTTTTATTTTCCCAAAACCTACCACAGGGTCTGACACAGAGTGGGTGTTCAGCGAGTGTCTGTTCAACATGTGAGCAAAGCTGCTTGAAGCTGAGGCTTCACATGAAGGAATAATGAATGGTAGATAGCACAGGAAAGGAATGGAGTGCTCCGATTCTCAATACTCTAACAGGTATCACTTTTATATCAGAGAATGAAAGTTTTTGAAGATTTTCAGCAAGCGATGAATGTATTTTTAATAATAAAAACATCACTAGAGATCTACTGTACAACAACATATCTGTAGTAATCAACACTGTATTGTCATTTAAAAATTTAAGAGGATGGATCTCACGTTAAGAGTTCTTACCATCATTAAAAAAAGAAAGAAAGAGTTCAGAAAGAGAACATTTATTTTGTAACAAGCCCAAATCTGTTACCTACAATAAATAAATCAATAATGAACTTTCAGCTTTATTTAAAAAAAAAAAGGCATAACATATGCATATTAAAGCACTTCAATAGTTTAACAGCGTATGTTTGGATAATTATTTAAAACTTACTGATAAATGTTTCTTGACAAAGACTGTGCCTTTAAAATTTACTTAGTCACATGTCAGGGAACGTCAATCCCAGAACTTGAGGAAAAAAATGAAAAATCATCTGCCTCCTCCCCTATTTGCTAGACACGCACACCTAGATGTCCATTATCCTGAGTAGATGTTTGAAATAATTTTCTTAACTCAATTAATTTTTGAACATATTTATTACAAATTACTTTGGTCTTCCCTAGAATATTGTTTTAGATCAGTAGGTATACAAATTTAGCATGATAAAAACCAAGTAGGACACAGGTCAACAATCCTACTGCATATAAATAAGAGCATCGGTGTCTTTGTCATTCAACCATAACATGCTTTTGATATTAGAGGTAATTCCAAGAAAATTGATAAGGAATGTTCCAGTCCACACTGGTATTACTGACGTTAGAGCTTACAGGAAAAATGACTGCACAGAGGAGTATTATTTAGATGTGAACTTTTATTAATTAGAACTTTTTGTAAAAGTATTGACTTGTTTTATAAAATAGATATACCAAAGAGATCAAAGCAGAAAGTAAAACAAAAGTACCAATCACCAAGCAGAAGCCATTGTTGTTAACATAAATCTTTATACCTCTTCAGTCTATGCATACATATAGACTAAATGATAGAAAGGTTTAAAATGTAGCAAAAATGCTTTATGTCACACCTGCTATTTTAAAGAAAAAAGTATTAAATATAATTTTCTTGAATTTTAAGGATAAAAATAGAATTTAATTGCTGACATTCAGACACATGTTTCTTTACCATACAAGATAATAAATTCTCAAAACTCGTTCTAAAGAAGAAACATGATTATGAAAACAATTAAGAGTTTGGAGTCATTAGATTTTGTTCTGAGCTATAGTATGATTGATTCCCTGACTTTAAAAATTATAAAATGTATACATTTAAATCTCCTCCATATCCCATTTCTCATGATTTTTGAACATGATCTTATTATTGTCAACATTGACACTTCATCATCAGTCCCTACAACATTGCTTTTCCATTCCTGGGTATTGTATTTTGATTTGTCATTTGTAGATCTGTACTGTATTGCCAGTTCATTTAGTTTGTTTTTATTTTGTTTTATTTCAAGAAAAGTTCTTCCATGTTTAGAATGTGGTCTTTGGGGGCTGGCCTGGTGGTGTAGTGGTTAAGTTCACGCGCTCTGCTGGGGCGGGCCAGGGTTCACAGGTTCGGATCCCAGATGCAGACCAATGCACCGCTCATCAAGCCATGCTGTGGTGGCGTCCCATATAAAGTAGAGGAAGACGGGCACGGATGTTAGCCCAGGGCCAATCTTCCTCAGCAAAAAAGAGGAGGACTGGCAACAGATGTTAGCTCAGCGCTAATCTTCTTCACAAAAAAAAAAAAAAAGAAAACGAATGCAGTCTTTCATTTAAAGGAATATGATCTTATGTTGTAGATTTGAATTACATTTTCTGTTTCATTTGTTCTGCTCTTTCCTTAGGGAAGTAAAATTAAGTCTATATTGAATATAATTTGACTTTCTCCTTTATCTTTCTCTCTAAATCTGTTGTATATATTTCTTATTTTCCATTTGTGATTTTGTGTGCTTTCTCAAGCCTGTCGACCATGACCCTAAGAGTCATCTTCATCATATTTATTCCTTTGTTGTGGTTGTTGTTGCTTCTAATTTGACTTTAATTTTAATAATATATTTAACTGTCCTTTTCCATTTCTTTGATTTTATTCTTTTTCTGGTATCTTCTAATCTCCTTTTTAACCTTTGAATCTCTTCTTGAAATTCTCATGTTGACTATAATTTTGTTGAGAATATGGGATGCCATTTAACTGAATTATTTCCTGATTTCTTTGAATACTTTCTCTTATGATGTACTTTCCATATGTTGTTAGTGCTCTTTGCCTTCCTTTTCCTTTGCCTGCATGTTTATTTATTTACTGCATGTTTATTTATTTATTTATTACATATTAGACAAGTGCTGGTTCCTTATTTTATTGTTATTCATCTTTGAATGAACTAAACTATTTCATGAAGAATATGGAGGAGAGAAACAGTGGAAAGAACTGGAACATTTCGTGTCTTTTTTTCAGTTTTTTGCCACAATAAATTTCTCCCCAATTCTTTCCTCCTTGAAACAATCTTCCTCCGGTTTTTACATGGCAGACGTGAATGTGATAAAGCCCTTTAATCCCAGGTTGTCTGTGTTGCAATTTGGTGATCACCGCTTCTCACCCTCCCTCCCCAGCCTTTAGACCTCACTTCTCCAATTTTCCTGAATCAGGAAACTGGACTGTAGAAAATTTTAAATGGCATATCAGTGTGGTTTCTTTTTCCCTCCATTTCCCTAACATACTATGGTACCAAAATCAATTACCATATGAATATCTTCATTTATCCTACTACTTACTGATTTATGTGTTTTTAGTCATTAATTCGTTTATACAAAATCATTTAATTGGTTGTCTATGTGTCAGGCAATCATCTCAGTTTGGGGGATACTAAAGTTCTCAATTGCTTCAGACTTAATTTCTAATAGAAAATAAGGACCAAAACCACATTAACAAATTAATAAATAAGATACTTTTAGAAGTGATAAATGCTAAGAAGAAAACAAAATAGGATTTGAGGCTAGAGAATGATGGAGGTGGGATGGTCTGCTGCTGAAGCAAGGATGGCAAGTGAAGACCTCTTAAACAGATGATGTGTAAGTGGAAAAATAAAGGGAAGGTGCCAACCTTATGAGGGTCTGGAAAAGCAGCCTTCCAGACAAGATGGACAAGTCATGCAAAAACCTGCATGGGTAGATGTCCAGTGTTTTACATCTATCTTCCAGTCTGGGCCACCAACTATCAGGGACAGCTGCTTTGGGCTTGAAGTTGGAAGAGGTTTGTGTCAGCTTTAGGATTTCTGTTTATTTTAGCTCAAAATACTCATAATTTGGAGGTCAGCTTAACAGATTGTGGTCCAGAGTTGTGTCTGCTTGCTTATTTCCTTGAATACATAATCTCCCCTTTCTTGTGTTTTGCTCTGTCTTTGTTTGTTTATTGGTTGGTTTTGTACTACCTTTGGTGGAATTTTGAGGATTGGAGTTATCTAAAATTGCCTTTATTATAGAACCTTTATGTTCAGGTTCTAATTAGTTTTAAATTAAGTGTATCTAACTAAAGGTATGGCCACACAGAGCCATATTGATGATGAGCCATTTGATGTAATTTTAATGAAAATTGGTAATGGAAACACTATTTTTCCAAAAAGCATCATCAAATGTGAATCCTTCAAAAACTCTCTGAAATAGCAGGACATGTCAATATTCCTTCTGGGAGGTGTTTGACCAAGGACATATTTCATACAGAAGATACACTGAACTTCTCATTTATTTTATGTTTGTTAAACACACATTTCTAAGAAATACAGAAAAAAATCTAATATTCTGGCATAACATACTATAAATAAATTACCCTTCAACTCATCAAGCACATATGTAAATCTTTAAGTGCTGAAAGTTGATTTTATAAAAACAAACTTTATGGTACCAATAAATTCTAGAGATGCAGTTTGTTTATGATTTCAACAAAAACAAAATTACATTTGCTTTTAGGTGGTTTCTCTATTTTTCCCTGAAGAGAAAATAGAACAAAATGTACCACTTGTTTGAAGCAATCATGGATCTTGAAATATTTCAGTTTCCCAAGATGCATATCATTTTGTATCTTTTTATCCGCAAGTATAAATTTGGAAATCTTGGCACACACTGAGCTATCACTGTATAATATTAAATCTTATCAAGGCCCCTGTGATCACAGGAGTTTAACTCTCTAAGGCATCAACTTTATCAAGAATATTCTGCCTTTTCCCACTGTGCTGCTACTGCTTCAAAGGACTGATTCTGGAAGCAAGTTATCCAAAGTAGAAAAGCTGCCTATACTTGTTTTTCTTCCAAACAAACAAAAGCACCAGGACAACAACAGAAGAGTATCAGTAAGTACTCCAATCCTCGGAATTCAATCAGAAAGTAAACAATGACTATACTTTTGCGAAAGACAAAAGTCAGGCTAAATTAATCCTTTGGTTTAATTTTAGCCCTTTCTCATACTCAGGTAATTTTCTATATATGCAAAAGAGATGATGTATTGTAGATAAACATGAAGTCAACTCTGATACCTGTCTGTTCCCCTCCCTCCTCTCCGAAGAGGAGAACCCTGAATTTAGTGAGCGTATTTCTCTTGTGACTTTGTGTATAAAAATGTACAATATATCCATTTAAAATAAGTAATATATGTAACATAGTGTAGCTTGGTGTTGTTTTAAAAGTTTAAATAAGGCTATCATACACCGTCTACCTGCAACTTGTTGTTTTCATTCATCATTAGGTTTTGAGATTAAACTACATTGGTATTCCTCTATTTCATTCATTTTAATGGCTGTATAGTATTAATTATATAAATATACAATGTTTTTCAACCTGTTCCTTAATGAAGGATCATTTCAATTTTTTCTAGAGATTCAACAAATTTATTCTTAATCTATCCATCTTGAAAGCAATTACAGGAATTTAAGATGCTTTCACTTCGATCTCTCCTGGGTCATTTCTTAAGCTATTGCAGTTTGATATTCTGATTCCTCTTTAATTTTCCCCAAATTAGCCTTCTTTAAAATACTAATATGTATTTAATCTTGACAATACAATACAGTTACCAATTTATTTGTTAGCATTGTTTTTTGCATCCTACTTATCTTTCTGAGTTCAGTTTTCTGTTGTTTTAATGCATCTTTAAGTAATTTTTTCTTAGAAAACATGTAGGTCATAAACTTTTAATTTTTGTCTAGCTATAAAAATCTTTATTCCCTCCTTACTCTTTAGAATCATTTGTCTGAATATAAAAATGGGTGGGCAGGCGTTGTTTTGTTTTGTTCTGTTTTCAGATTTTTGGAAATATCATTGCATCGTCTCCTAATAGGAATAGACACAGATAAGAGTCTATGAAAAGTCTGGTTGCTGTTCCTTTGTAGGAATCTTCATATATACATCTCCCCTCCCAATAGAAAGCTTTTTAAAATCTGAATTGGTCTTTTGTGTATTGCAATTTCATTATGATGTTTCTAGGAGTAAATTTGTTTTTACTTATCCTGTTAGGAATTAACTTTTTTTTTTTTAATTTTGATCATTCTTTCCCTATTTTAACTTCCTATCAAGTTCCCCTCCCACTTTCTCTATCCTCTCCTCCTGAAATTCCTGTAACAATTGTGTTGGTCCTTCTCTTTCCATTGTCCAGACCTAGAAGTCCATTTCATATTTTCTATCTTTAGCTTTTTGTACTGCATTCAGAGTGATTTCTTTGGCTCTGTATACTAATTCATTAACTTTCTTCAGCTGAATCTAGTCTTATATTTCACCTCTCCACTGAGGTTTCCATGTCAAGGACTGCATTTTTTATTTCTTTAACTCCTATCTGGTTCTTTTGCAGCCCTTTTTTTCCTTAAAATAATTTGGTCTATCCTTCTCATTTCTACTTTGTCTTTTGTCTCCTTGATTTACATTAAAGTCTCTTCAGTGTGCCCTGCAATCTCCAGCCCATGGGGTATAAATTCTCCCATGTGTTGTATCTGTTGACCCTTCTTTATGGCAGTTTGTTTTCTCACAAGGTCTGTTATATTACTGTAAACTTATCTTCAGCAAGGGTTACTCTTGTGGGACGCCTACATGCCCTGGAGTGTGGGAGTATTCCTGTAGCATGGTTTCAGGATTACCTCTGCTTGGGAACCCACAAGTATCAAGGCTTCCAGCTAGGGTATCCTCGTACCCTGCAATCACCGTGAATCCAGACCCAACCCTGCTCAGGGCTCCTGGCTGCTTCTCTCTCACAGGTAGCTCTTCTTTCCACCCTTGACTTCTACCACTGACAAGCTTCCTTAGTGCTTTCCTGGCCTGAGCAAAGGTCAAGCTTTCCTTGTCCTTATTTCACACATAACCTGATCACTTACAACTCCAAGTTCTAAAAAGGAAGTTCAGGTCCCGCATTTTCACAGTGACTGAAGTTGACGCTTTCCTTCACGTTTCAACAAAATAGCTCCCAAACATACACACAAACACACCAGAAAGGAATTCGCTGATTAACTCCAGGAAAGGAATCCATGAACATATCACTTTTGAACTCCATTGATATTGAGTTCTCTCTTCAATTCAGGCTCTGAGGATTTTCCTTTTTTTTTTTTTAAATTTCAAGCCCCGTTTTGCATGTAAATTTTTGTATGTGTTTATATATTATCCAAAATGTATTTTCCCACATCTCTTTAGTCTAATATGCTAACTGGAAGAACCATCTCAGTTTCTCTTGGATTCATGAGTATATAAAGCTAGTAATTTCCATAGTTGACTGCCTTGGTTAGAGAAAAATAATTTTTCACTTAAAAGTACATTCTAATCATTTAGCAATTTTAGCATTTAGGGCTCTGATTACTAATGAACAATCTTTAGATGTTGGAAAGAATTGTAACTCTTTTAAGAAATCTGATATAGTTTTATTTCATAATATCATCTTCAAACATCAAAAGGTTTTATTGAATGAACAAATTAATATATGAAGGAACATTTCATTTGCTTTGCAAACATGAAGGCCTGAGATTGATTTCTTAGAAATTCAGTTCCTCATTTAAGGAAGGATAAGTTTTGGACTGTTTTACTTGCCAGTTTTCTGTTTTTCTCTTTTCCATCCACTAAAATACGTGGCTATTTTTTCCTTAGCATTGACATTCTCCAATTCTTATAAATTTGTTACAGAACTCAGCCTGCACTCTCTAATGCCTAGTGTTTAAATTCTGTTGTCAAATGGCTCTCGACCTTATACTTTTGGCTGCATCTGCTATTATAACCTTTGTTCCCCAGTCCACAGTATTTAGAGAGAGAAGGAAAAAAGGAAGTGAAAATGAGGGCACAGAATCTCCAGATTTTGATTGAATTGATCCATCAGTGCAGGCAAGAATTGAGTGCAATCAAAAAAGTAAGACATTTCAGATTTTTTTTTTAAACGAATAGTACATAAAGAACAAGTTGCTCAGAGCTATATATTTTATTTCTAGGAATATTTTTATTCTGTCTTCTGCATAACCAATTTCATTTATTTGTTTACCAATGAAAATAAGAATGGTAATCCCCAGCATTTCCTCTTTTATAAAACTATTCAAATTGGAATCCATTCCTTCCCTTTGCCAAAAAATTTGCAATTTACAACTAAGGCTTATAAATGGCAGATTTCAGAGCCAGATGCTCTGGGGCCTAAAGAGTATAGAATGCATTAGAATATTTACTGATTATTAGTTGATGAGAAGTGTCATACTTTAAACAATGGCCAATTAGCAAATCCTAATAAAGTTTTCAGAGGACTCATGAAAGTTAATCATGCTTGGATTCCTGCCACAGAGTCACCTCACTTTAAGCAACAGACGTTCCTAAAAATCACGTTAATCCAACATTTGTAAGTTAAAGCATAAGTTTTCATAGACCCGAATTATCAATTCAGATACACTTTATTTCTGATTGATTTGCTATTGGCAGTAGCTCAACTGAAGTTTAGCCTTTTCTGCTTCTTGCTTTTTTGTTAAATAGCAAACATTTCAGTGCCCCAAGGGAGATTATAATTTAAGAGAACATTTTAAATTGTTTTGTGAGGTGAATCAATACTCGTCTATCGATTAGGAAAGAGAGCTACACTTACAATATGGAAACAGCTATTGTAAAATATAAGAAATTCCCCTGGAAAATGTGAGCTGAAGATGGTGGAAAGAAGCTACTAAGGGCAAGTTTTTTCCTAATTATCTCATCTAACCTCATAGCACTCCTAGAGGTAGGAATACTTGTTCCCATTTAACGAGTAAGGATTAGGAGTCTCAGAGAAGTAGCAGAGGCAGGATTTGAACCCTTCTCTCTGACTCCCAAGTTCATCCATTTCCTACTCTACAACAGGTCTTAGCTTGACCCATATCTGGAAGCTTATTTTCGGAATTCCAGGAAGAGCTTTCTGAAAATACACAGATGTGTTGCCTCATGAGATCTATAAAAGTAGATAGTCCAGAAACATATGGATTAAGTCCCCAAATAGATAAAAACTAAGTTATGTACATTTTCTACTTACTATAATCATTTTTACTCAGAATTCTACTATATTTTGCTTTAAAATATGAGTCATTGCCATCATTTTAATTAGTGAAAGAAGAAATGATTCTCTGCTCTTGCTGAATCAAGGAAACTCCACTGCACTGCTGGTTTTCTGCTCAGTGTGGCAACCTCATGAGCCCGCCATCTCCCAGCCTAGCAGCTTTTTATTGCTAATTAACCATGGTAAATGAAATACCAAGCAGTGTGGTCTCCAATTTCTCTGTAGCTTGTCCTTGCCCCAACCCTAAGCCCAAAACTTAGAAGGAATTCCTGGACTGTGCAACTGTCTTCTGCACAGGCATCCCAGCATTTTTCTATTTCCTCAGTATGAAAGTCATAACTGGTCCTTATGGTTTGCTGGCAGTTTTGATCAGTTGAACTAAATAGCAGCAATTTCTTGAATTTTTCTGGTATCTAACGGTACCCTTGACAAATTTTTGGATAGAATTCAGGCTTTCCCCTATTTTTATATTCTAAATGGGACTCTAGTGATAACGTAGAAGGTGGGAGTGTAAGGGAGGGGAGGGAGTAAAGGGGCGACTAGGAGTTAAATCTCTAAATAACCTTCAAGTATCAATTAAGATTTTTGTGAATGACATGCACAAAGTTGGGTTGGTTTGATTTGGTTTGGTCTTGCAACGCGTAACATGAAGAAGAAAGAAGGTGGAATGGAATTTTAGAGATAACTTACGCAATACTAAAATTCTGGACTAAGGTGGAGATGGAGAAAATAAAAGGAATAACTTGAGGGAGGCATGACATAGGAATGCTCACCTAAACTTGGTGACTGAATGTGTGGGCTGAGGATGAAGGAAGAGCAAGGATAATTTGGAATTTCAACCCTGGGAGCTAAAAGTGTAAAAATACCATTGACAGGAAAGGAAACTAGAGGGAAAACTTGACTGGGGTGCCAGGAAGGAATGAACAGTTACTCGTGTTGGATTTCAGCATCTGTTAAGGAGGTAGGATCTGAGTTCAGGAGGTGATTACAGCTGAGAGTGAAGTGATGGTCACTGAATCCATGAGTTGAAGAGAACTCTGACCTAGTGAGTGAAAATCAGAGGACTGAGACATGAGTCTTGGAGCTTGCAGAAGGAAGTAGAACCATTGAAGGACTTGATAAAAAGGGAATAGCTAGAGGAGTAGAAGCAGCAGTGAGGGACAGCCTCTTGAAAGTCAGAAGTGGGGAGAATTTCACAGAGGAATACATCATGTAAGGAAACAAATATTACAGAAGTTTTAAAAATGTTTTCTAGGAGATTGTCTTTGAATTGAAAATTCAAAGATTTTATTCAGAGTTGCAAGTGTTATGATGATCCAATAATCATACAAAAAAGTGGATGGTAGAAAGGTTTCTCTAAATCCATTAATTCAACATTTTTGAAGATGAGAGAACGGACTGACTATACGTTTTATTAAGACAGACTTGGAGAAATACAAGAATTTTAGCTAATGAAAAATATGCAAATTCACCTCATTACATTTTAGTGTTAAGTGAATACACCGAGTAATGTTGCATAAATGCACTCTGCAAATTTGGAAAGGGTTTACAATTTGCTCCTAATGGTTATATAGAATAATTAATGCTTAATTGTAATACCTAAGGCTCTAAGGAAAAGCATTGGCTGCCCCATATAGTTTTTTATTGAGGCATAAATAATCTGAATTTTTTGCACTTATAACTTGTGAAATGGAATTCACTTATGTAAATAATCTATGTAATTTTTTACAATATTCCCAGTAATATTGGCAGAATACATGAATATTAATTTAGGTAGAATGATCTGTTATCCCATCTTGACCCAATATTATGCTGTGCTGCTCAACAAAAACTACTCAGTACACATAAAATGAAATTAAAATTACCATAACAACTAATTGAAGACAAAGCTCAGGGACCCCTATCACAGAAACTTTTCCCTAAGCCACAAACTCACTCTAACAAGCAAGTCTGCTTTTCTTTTCTTTCTCTCTCTCCCTCCGCACCCTTAGCCTCCATCCCAAAGAATAGAGAAACATACTGCCTACACAGCAAAAGAAATTATAATTTTATATTACTGTGAAAATTATGCAGTATTGGGCTTGCTATCACAGAGGTCATTCATATTTAAAAACCAGAATACAGTTGAGTTTTTACATAAACTCTCTAATAAAATACAAGAGAAGCAGAGGGACTGAGAGAGTCAATCAGGTTGACTCACCAAGATTATTCACCTAGTTTGGGAGCAGTGGTAATATCTGTCCACAATACTTATAAGGTCGTCTTAATGAAGTATAATCAATCTGATACTAAACTCTTATGATTACATCACGTTTGGCTACTGTTGTATCTAAACATGATTTCCATCAAAATATTTAAGACATTATGGCTATTTTCATATTTGAAAGATGTCTATCTAGTAAAACCTATTTTAGCAAGATTTATAACAACCGCAAACTCAGTTTCTAACATTCCATTGTAACTAAGCAGTTGCTATATTTTTTCCTTGGATTGGATGCACTTAAAAGTTCTTTGCTGAATTTTACACTTCAACAGGGAATTTTAAGGTTCCATTTATATGCTACACACAAAAGGTGGTTGTAATGTCTGACTTGTCATAAAGAACGGAGCTAAACCATTTTGAAGTGAAAAATCAAGATGTCCCCAAAAGGCAACTAGAAATAATTAATGTAGTTTCTAAAACATGATTCTCTTTTATTTCATTTACATCAAATCTGTGGAAGGGAATATTTGAGGAAAGAATCTGTTATTTAAATGCATTTTCCTCAAATCTATGAGGTACACCTTGCCATTACTCTAAAATTTTTAGGAAGCTGGAGTCAGTAACATAAAGATTATGTATTATTTAATCACACAAAAAACACAATTCATAAAATATTCTGCCTTTTAGAAAATACTCTAGGTATTTTACAAGGAGCAATATAGTTAGAGTACCAAAAATATACACAAGTGCAGAAGCAATTAAAATCAGTAATAAAAATCAAACGTAAAATCAGTGTACCATGCCAAAGGCCTTTTGAAATAAAAGAGCTTTAAACCTACAGAACATAAAAGAAGGCTAATTCAGTGGTTGTCCTCAATTGAAAAGAGAGGACGTTCCAGAGCCCTAGGCTAGCAGACAGAAATTCTTGTGCCTGTGCTTGTAAGTTGCAGAATGAAAATTATCTTGCTCTGAAAGTTCATCAGTTATTTAATATTTCTCTTCTTTTCAAGATGTTCTGCTTAGAGAAATGTCACCAAAAGGATCTTAACTATGAGGGTTAATTATAAACACACAAGCATATTGTTTTTCTATCACCATTTTGGCCTTTTAACTTTATGGAGAAAAAAAATACAATTAAAAAAAAAAACTATTCACTATTTGCACTTATAACATCAGTCAAGGTCCTTGAGAATGTAAAAATCTGGGCACTTGCAGATGAAATGAAAATTAGAAGATAGTTTTGAGCAAACCAAAACTGCCTGTTTCTAGGAAAAACAAAAGCAAATGAAAAACTTTTCAATATGTATGACTTTCTGACAGGGTAGGAAATGCATTCATTTGTCAAAAATGAACCAAAAGAAGATCTAAATACATTTGTTGCCAAAGTTTTAAAATACAGCTTAAAAACAGAGTAGACAGAGCTCCTACTTCTTAATCTTTATAAAAACCGAACTGCCAGCTTCTTTATACAAATGGCCAAATGCTACTCTAGGACTCTGATCTCAGCACAAATTCATTGGATGAAATATAAAATGCTTATTCTTTTACAGTAATGAACTGCAAGCCATCGTGATTTGATATGGTTTGGTATATGGTTAGGATATGCAAAATGGAAGACAGACACTTTTGCCACCAGGAGCATACATTCAAGTGAATTTCAAACAGATATATTTTGCTGAGTATACTTTTAGTTTTTCTAGCATCAATGTGTTTGAAGAAAAAATTTCACATCTCTTTTCTACCTAATCAGAGGAAGCTTTGTGAAATTCGCAAGGATGGGAGAGAGAAAAAAGAACATTCATGGATATGAAAAAAGATTTCTTTTTCTTTTCCTTCTGCACTAGGAGAGAAGTTGAAAAAGATAAAAAGTGAGAAGTTAGAAAGGATAGAGGAAGCAAACCAGTTTACCTGAAAAAGAAATTTAAAGTCATAAAACAGCTCTTGCCTGCTAACTTCTCCTGATCTGGCTCTATGTCCACACCAGACTTTATGACAACAGGCTAATACTGACAGCTTCTGTCCACCACTGTCAATATCATGTACTGGGCCTGAACAAAGAGCAAAACAAAAAGAAACTGCAACAAAATACGTATATAATATTTTTAATTGTCATCTCAGCATTAATTTTATTTACACTCAAATTTCATCCTGCAAATGATAAATTGGTTTTATATACCAATAAGCCTTTCAGTTCATTCTGATCTTTTGGTACATCAATATTTTGAGAGAGCTTATATTCTTTAATTCTTTATACATTTAAAATGTCACAAAGGGTCTTCATAATTATTAAAATTAAGCTCTGAAAGCCCGAAAGATTATAAACCTACATTCAAGTACGTGTATATGTATCTCATTGTATATCAGTGTCATGATGAAAAGAAAAGAGCATTGGGCTAAAGGTGGGGACACTTGGCTTCTGCCATTGGCTCTTGATTACTGAGAAGATCCGTACAGCACTAAACAAGGCCATGGGTGCTATTTTTGTAGCCTACAGATGTGAGAGACACCTCTTGGAATTTGCTGTGCATGCCTACAAAACTACATTCAGTAGTCCTACTTAATTAGTCCTGTAACTTTGGCTAAGACATTTCAAACACCTCTATGATTCAATTTCTTCAGTAAAGGGGCTAGAGACTATTGAGCACTCCTTCTAGCCCCCAAACCCTATGATTTTAATGATACTAAATGGTCTCCTCTAAAGGCTTAGAAGCCGTTAAAACTATTTCATGTTTCCTTCCACTTCTATGACAAGTTAGGAGGAATCAGTGCTAGGTTTCAGCAATTGTATTTCTAAGACAGGACTTGGCCAACTGAATGACTGAAGCTGAGAAAGAGTGAGAGTCAAGAAACACAGTCCCAACCAGAGAAGTTCTCAAACAGTGAAATAAAATTGCAAGAAAACACTATTGTAAAAGAACAGAGAAAAGGCCATTTCAAGGGCAAAATAAGACATTAATTGACTTTTTTGGTACTTGCCTACTAGTTCAAGCATATACACTCTTTGATTAGGGTAATTTTATTCTTACGGAGTGTTTCTTGACCCTGTAGTTGTTGTCATTATCAGAATCAGCTTCAGAATTAGTTAACAACAGCAAACTCAAAGTGATCCCCCAGAAACATCTCATGAATTATTTGTTAGGTTTGGGTGTATAGCTACATTTCTTAAAGACATTGGGAATTTTCCATATTATGTGACACACAAATGTGAGATCTCAGGAAAGGCTTTTGGAAATTGTTTGATTATAACTTAAGCTATTTTCTGAAAAAAAGGAAAAGGTTAATTATTGACTGGCCTTCCCCTTATAAGAGGATACAAATCTGATTCTTAAAGTTTTACAGATGTATTCCTTCTCTTCAGCATCTAAAATATATGGCACAATTCAAGGAAAATCTAAAGCAGAAGTTAGCACTGGGGAATTCAATCATTAATTGGCAGATCTTACTGAATACTAGACGACAGTTGAGACAATTAACTAATGCTTTCAACATTTTAAGCCAAAATTATTTAAACTTAGATTTCCATACATAGCTCAAACAAATTTGAAGGCAAATTAAGACTTTGAAGATAAGCAAGAGGCAAAACGTTATTGCCCAGGCACATTTCCAAAAAAGAAAGGGAAGGAGAATGCCAACAAAATAGAAAAGGGATTCAAGAAAAAGGAAGTACTGAGAATCAAAATAATGACCCAGAACACAGTAAAAAGAAATGCCAGTGTGACAGTTGAGCAAGTGTTCTAGAAAGCAATTTTTCTTTGTTAGAACAGAAAGTCAGAGGGATCAAAGAAGATTGTCTTCAAGGTGAAAGTGGACATGATTGGGATTACATAAACCGAATGGTTAAGAGAGTAAAGGATTTTAATGGTAACATGAAGGAATATACTATATTTGACAAAGGAAAGAGAAAAACAACTAGAAATTCAAAGGAAAACAAAAAGTTGTAAATTAAACTCACAGTTCAACTATGAACCAAAGTAAAATATGTCATAATTTTGGCAATTGGTGGAGTGTAAGGAAAAAGAGTGAATTTTATCATGACACTTGGAATAGTCTCTTCCAAGGAGAGAGGGTTAATGGCATAGGGAAATATTTTGTTGGCAATGTACAAGTAATGCCATAACAATAGAAACAGAGTTTAGGGCAGAGTTCGACAGATAAGTAGAAATCTCAAATTTCTCACTTTGTAATATTGATATTCAAGAAGCACTCCAGTATGTATTGATTTAAAGAGTCAAGGGTTAATTATTCTAGGTGTGTAGCAAAAATAAAAATTAGTAATTAACAAACATTGGGAGAAGAGGAAAGAAAAAGAGAGGTTAGCATATCTCCTCTGTCATAGTGAGAAAATGTTAGACTTTATCCCAATTGTCGAATGAAGAAATAGCTGTGAGAACAGTGTTTAGTGTTTTGAAGGTAATTGCCAGAAGTGTGAACAGAAAGGGTTAAAGATATGACTTATATGATGCACAACTGGGGGTTGAGAAAAGAAGAGAAGGGAGAATTTCACCTTAATTTCATGTTGTTTATTGCAAATACACGTAACATTTTATGACATAATTTTTAAAACTTAAAAATATGCCTCTGTATGATATTATCTCAACTCCTCCTATAAATCTTTCCTTTAGTTCAAGCAATGCCCTTCGTCTCACAGATGGTCATAACTGAGAATCATTTCTGTTGACTTACTTTTCCTGTTCTTTGCAAAACTGTAGTTGATTTTATTAGCCAATCTGATATTCACTATACTGAGACCTTTGAGATTTATTCCTGTATGAGTGCCGTGTCATAAAAATAGCTTTGTCTCTGCAGATAAATTGTGTCTTTTCTTTTGTTAGAAAATAAAAATTGTGGGGCTTTTAGCTGTCAGGAAACAAAAGTTAAAGGATTGCTCATCAGTTAACCTGGGTGAATTATGTAGTTATCAGTTTACCTAGATGTCTAAACTTTTAAGTCATCTTTATTCTGCTTTTATTCCTTTTTTCCCATTGACAAATTAGGCATTTTGACAGAATCCTCATATACTTGGATTTGTAGAAAATTTTACTGATGCTAAATATATGAAAAAATATCAGCTCTACCACTGTAACAGAGGTTTGCTCCAATCATAATTGCACCCACATTTTCCCCAACACATTGTAAATTTCTTGATCATACCAAGTATATATAATGTATTATGTCCTCACATCTCTAGCAGAGTGCTGTGTGTGTAGCAGGTGCCCAAGAAGTGTTCCCATGTTGGACTGACTTAATCACGGTTACCACAATTTTTCAATTTATGGTCAGTAGTAAAAATGTTTCCCCAGTTACATATAAACAAAAAGAAAATGTTTTACCTCTTAGCTACTTTTATATGTGCTAATAAAATTCTCCTAAAAGAAACAAAGCAAATGCAAAAGACTAACTTGTGGTTCATAAACAGAGCAATATTGCAGT
Source organism: Diceros bicornis minor (assembly GCF_020826845.1). Taxonomy (NCBI): domain Eukaryota; kingdom Metazoa; phylum Chordata; class Mammalia; order Perissodactyla; family Rhinocerotidae; genus Diceros; species Diceros bicornis. The sequence goes on along the minus strand of NC_080742.1, from coordinate 61,162,782 downwards.
TACCTTTCACTGGATCACTTTAAATGCAATTTTGACTTCCAGAAATGAATGTGTAATATGGACAATAAAAAAAATTCCTTCTGATATAATCCTTCATGTATGATATACAGTAGTGAGATGCCTTTTTCTCGACAAACTCCTGCTTTTAACAAATATCTGAACCTAAATAGGAATGAGGGAGAAAAAAAACAAAACTTTGATATCCCTTTGAGAAAAATCAATTCCTTCATCTTTAATTTAGAGCCCAATCTGCTAAAACACTCAGTAGCCTCACAAATGGCAGTTTGCATTCAAGGGTCATTGAGCAGTGATGTTTTCCTGTTGCACCATAGTCATCGAAGTACTCTGAAAAATAACGTTGTATCATTAATTCACAGTGAAGCATCAATATTTCACTATTACTCAGATGCTTTATTTTTCTTAGAAGTAAGCAAACCGATGTCCCTTAACAAGCTGAAAAGGCAATGTTACCAACAGAGCTGTTCTTTTGCAGAGGTACAAGGGAACACTGGTCCATGTGTGATATTGAGGCCATAGACTGGCATATCTGTCTTTAAGTTTTCCTCCCAGCAGTCTGAAACAGCAGCAGAAATTTTCCACTATAAAGTTAGTCCTTTAGGTCATGGCATCATCAGCAAAAGGCTGAAGTTAACATGATAGGAGCTTACCCGAGATACCACATTCAAACACTGGCACGATTGACATTAATACAAGTATTTTAAAAGGATATCTAGGAACCAGGAGACATTAAAAATAAGAAAGAGGACAGTGGTATTTCCCTGGAGTGCAGAGGTCAGGATAAGTTGGAGCATAGAGAGGGAAGACCCAGGAATGGTGCAGAATGGAGGACTCACGAGGCACTTTAAGAAACAGACTCTGGAGAGATGGAGTAGAGCCAAGAGGGACTGGGAAAGCATCTCGATAGGTAAACATCACAGATCTTTCTGTGGCTTCTCATGCATACTGAAGTAGACAATGGTAAATGAAAGGTAAAATTGATTACAAAACACAGTATATTTTGACTAGAATACGTTGATTATTATAAAGCAGGAAGGTAAATCACAAACATTTCCTTTTCCTTGAAGAAATACTTCTCGACCAGAGAGCAATACAACCTCCTGAGAGGAAACAGTAATACAGAATGATCAATTCTGGTTGAATTCCTTAAGAAAACTAGACTTGAAACTGGTTCTCTAAAAGGAACTCTTAAACATGAGTAAAATACCAGCAATGATCCTCAACTCTCACCGCATATTAGAATCATCTGGGAGGTTTTAAATGCTAATGGGTCCCGAGACTCAGCCCCCACCAGAGATTCTGATTTAACTAATCTGAGGTGGGACCCAGGCATCAACATTTTTAAAGCTCCCTGAGTGATTCTAACGTGCAGCTAGAGTTGCAAACGACGGGAGAAGCCGGGATGTAAGCTTCAATGTGTTAGAAGATTTGGAAGTTGTTGCTTCAGGTCTCTGCTTGCATGAAATTCTTGTTTCTTCTATTTCTTTTCACCACTGAACTGTCGAAGTCACCAAGGTAATGCAGATCAGACCATTTATAGTGCTGCTCTATCATAACCCTCCTGTTGTGTGGCAGACCCAGATCCGCTCAACTTGTCAAGGGACAAATAATTGAACTCTAAATGCTACACTTGTGGTTGGGATTTGCATGAGTTTATTAAGTGTGTTGACCACAAAGGAGAGTCTGGTGTTAAGAAATCTTAGATTTTCAAATCAGTGACTGGTTGTGGGTGGGAGATGGGAGGGGTGATAGGAAAGCATAAGAAAGAGAGTTTAATGACAAAGGGGCATGAGAAAACATTTGAGGGTAGTGCATATGTTCACTATCTTGATGGTGGTAATGATTTCACAGATGTACAGATATGTCAGAACTTATCAAATTGTACACTTTAAATGTGTGCCCTTTATTGAATGTCAGTTACAACTCGATAAAGTTTAAAACATAAAAACTCTTAGCTTTTTAGACATCTTTCAAGTCTGTTATGTCTTGTCTCAAAGGTTTTCAAAAAACACTAAATTATTTTATATCTTCAAATGAGTTAGTCTAAGTGTCTTTAAAGATCTAGAAATGTGAAATTAAAATGATAAGAAAGATTCCAATCCAAAAACATCTTTCCTACTAATTCGTGACAGTACCTGAAATTCCCTTCAGTAGTTGATGGGAGTTGTGATGTCCTCCTAGCATCATCACACAAGCACCAAAAATTTATTTCCATCTCCCAAGGTGAGAAGGACTCATACACAAGAACAGCAAATCTGGCATAGAAAGGAAGTGAGAAAATCTGGAGCAAGGAGGCCACCCAGTTTATACTAGGAAGCTCTGGTACCAGAGTAGTTGGCAGGGTGAAGATGCTGTGCTGTAAGGGGTATGCAAATGAGAGTTGTAGTCCTCAGAGAACTGTATATCCCTTACATAGCATCATATGCAAGCTAATCCTTACTGGTTATGCTGGCATTGCTAAAACATTTGTTCTTTAGGAATACTTATATAAACAGTCCTTGAATAATCGATTCCCTTACAATTATTCAGAAAGACTTTTTACTTATTGTTGTTTTCCAAATGCATTATTCTCCTTAAATATAAAAAGCAGAAGATTGTTGTCACTTTGACAGGGATTGACTAAGTTCTAAATTTCATATGCACATAGACAAGGAGGGGGATACTAGGATATGCAGTCTCAAAATCTCCACATAAATATTAGAGTAAGAACCCCACATAACAAAGAATTTCTAACTTAGTAAAACCCCACTGGTGAGATCTATGATGAAAATAGTATGAGCAGAAGGTAAATTTAAAATCAAGAAAACACTATGAAACTGGTAGTTTTCAGTTAATACCATAAAATACAGATTTCTGTTATCAATGCTCTGTAATTTTTTTAAGATTCACAAATGTTTTTTAAAACATCTTCCAAGGCTACTAAATTCCAGGTCATATCGTTAAAATAGTAACATTTTAATAGAAATGCCAGGGGGGCTGATTTTATATCATTTCTCATTGATAGGCAAAAATCACCTTCCATATTGGCCTAGTGAATCATCGATCATTACAAAATAGTTCATGGTCCACTCCAGACATGTCTAGTAGGACTACTGGGTATCAAAGAATAGGCGTTTATTATCATTGCATTAGAATAAAAGGAAACACTTGAACTTGGAAGAAAAACTGCTGTCACTCTTGTACTTTCCTAATGGCTTTCCCAGAGTAAAGACTTTAATGGAGATTTTTATTATTGTTCTTAATTAGACTAAACACATCTAGGGAGATGATCCCTAGTGATTCAGATTCATTTACTGAGAACCATGAGAGTATTCAGAGAAAACAGCAGTGGGAATATATACTTTGCAAAGAACTCTTGTTTTCAAAATGCTGTTCTTTTTCAGTCATGGGAATTTATTTACAATATTTATTTTGTGCCTTTTTAATTTAGACGTTTCCAAGGCCAGCCCTTGGAAACACTTGGCCTAGGGAACCTACGGGGACAAATCGCTGGTTTAACCTTTCCTGGGAGTGCCACATATTACTCAATATTCTCTCATTCCTCTCCTTTACCTCACTAAAATGTATCTTCTCCTGTATTTCATGCCTCTTCGTCTGTGTTCTGTTAGATAATTTGACTATCTATTTTTTCTATTTTGACTTAAGGTGTCGCTGACAATGTATGAAGCCTACTAGAAAACATTTTTTTCATTTCAACCAGGATCGTAAATTCCTCAGCCAAAAGCAGTAAAGAATGATGGAAATTTTACACATAATGAAAGGTTCTAGAGGTCTCTGAAGATCTCTTTGAACAAAATGGCTTTTCCATTACCCTCAAACAGGACCACAGAGGCAACCTAAGGCATCCTTAGTACTCAAATGAGTTACAGGTAATAAGTGCTCAATAAGCCTTCATTTAAACATTTTTTAACTAAATGAAAGAGAAAAATAGAGCCAAAGAACTGATCCCATCGAAAATATATTGGAGACTAGAGGACAAAGTCAGAGTCATGATCAGAGAAGTAGGAAGGGAGCCAAGAAAGAACTGATTTGCAGAATCCAGTGGGGAGAGAATTAGATTATTAATAGTGTCAAATCCTACAGCTCTAGAAAGCAAGGAAATGAGGACTAAAAAACAGTATTGATTGGTTATTAGGAACTCGTTATAATCTCCAAGAGAGCTTTTTCTTTTTGTAATGTGATGGGAGCAGAAAACAGATTGTTAAAAATTGAGGAATTAGAGAAAAGTAGGAAAATGGTAACGATGAAGACAGACTACTCTTACAAGGGATTTGGCTTAAAGAAAGAGAAAGAGAAATGGATTAATAGGCAAAGTGGTGTCAGGATTAAGAGAAAGGCTATTTCTGCTGATGGGAGAGAACTGAGAGTGTTTATACCTGAGATAAAGAAGTCAGTTGAGTGGGAGAGATAAGGTGAAACTAAAGTGGAAGCCGATCTGAAGAAGATTAGAAATAGAGGATTAGGTTTAGAAATAAGAGAGTGAACTATATAATTTAAAGAATCAATCATGAATTTAAACTGTAAGATGTGAGAGAAGGAAGAGGTGAACCTCTGATTCATAAAACGCAAGTTGAGATCATTCTCGTGGTTTCAAATGGAGCTGGGAGATTGATCAGAATCTAAAATCTTTAGAAAGAGATCTCCATATACACAAAGGAAACATATTTCCTTTGAAGAAGAGCTATAAAGTCTAATATAAATGCAAACAAAAATTTTAAAACCTGAAGAAATGAAATGTGAAAGCAAAGAAATGAACTGTGAAGGTGAAAAAGCAATGAATCTACATACTAGATTTGTGCATGTTGAAATTTTATTTATTCTTCTCAATACTTTTAATTTTTTAAACTTAAATTCACTGGCCTAAGGGCATGGGTTTCAGAGGTAAGATCAATAGAGTAATGTGTTCTAAGCCCTTCCTTTGGTGAATGGACAGAGGATATGGAATCACTATTTTTCTCTATAACACTTGTAAATCTAGCCATTTCAGCTGGAACTGTGTGTGTGTGTGTGTGTGTGTGTGTGTGTTTGTGTCTTATGCCATACATTGTAGCAAAAGACTGAAAGGGAAATGCAAATTTTACGCCAAACATACTAACCAAACGTTGGGAAGTTGGCTGGCTGGAAGCAAGAGAGAAGAAAACTTCCAGTAGGCTTTGGGATTGGAGCATTTAGGAAGAGCTCTGTACTGATCTTCTCTAATTGCTGAAAAGGGGAAAGGAAAAGAAGAAAGATGTAACCTCTTTGCTCTGAAATCTACTCAGGACAAGGAGAAAGAAAAAAATTGCTAAGGGACTCGCTTCCAAGAAATAAGGGAATTAAATCATTGTTGCTGCTCAAAAACAATAAAAGCCACCTGCCACTAAAACATCAGTGGGGACAGAGTGCATTATGAAGTCTTCAGACAGTAGGAAGCTGAAACAGAGGCATTCCGTCTTGATCCATGAACTATTCAGTACAGGCTTGGCGCGCCTGATGCGCAACGCTGCTTACCAAGAATGTCGGTGAGTCAGGAGGAATTTAGAAGCCCATGGTGATCTGTAAACTAGGAATCAGATGAGAATGGCACAGAAATGGTTGTTCCTAAGGCAGGCACTGGGAAAATAAACTTATTTATTACACACACTCAGGATTGTGGACTGGTAAAGTATATTGGTTTCACTTAAAATGTTGTGACTATAGATATTCTTGATGGCTTCCTCAGAAGCAATTAGATCTCCTTCACTCACGCTCCCTGACTTGGATCCCAGCCAAGAAGTGTCATCATTCGGTTGATGACTCCCATTTTCCCTCCTTATTTCTGGTCTTTTCACCAGAGCTTCAGCCTTTTATTTCCAGCTGCATTACAGAACGTATTTTCTTGGTTACCATCTCACACATAACATGATTAGGTTTATGCTCACCTTCTCTCATCCTAAATTTCCCAGTTTCTTTTTCCTAGTCCAAATTTCCCAGGCTTCAGAAGCCTTTGGGCACAAACTCACATAATTGTTAACATTCAAATTTCACTTCATACCTGCAAAGATAGGACTTCATGTTGGTTAAGAGTTTCTCAAATTCCCCCAAGCATTTCCGGGAATCTCCAGAAAGTGTCTTATGTTTCTGAAACTCTCACCACGCCACAGTGATATGCATACATAGAAAGAATGCCCCTTTTCCCTGCTCTACACCATACCCATCCTCCAGGAGAAATAAACAATAACACATTTCATGGGGCCCTTCAGTGAAAATGAGTCCTCTCAAATCAATCTCTAGCCTCTCTATTTTAATGGCTCAGACTCAATCCTTGAACGGGACCAAGGGTCCTGTGCCACACAGTCCTCCCATCGCCCCAATATCATGTGCTTCCCCCAGTCACTTGGGCAGAAAACTTTCTCCTCCAAGTTATTAAAATCATTCAAATACTTGCCCAAGGGAACTGCTAGAGCCAAGTCTCTATGTGACTGATGTTCAGTTTAGACAAAGCTGGACTTGCTCTCCTATATGTCAGTGACACCCAAGCTCTCATTCCCCCAAGCTATAAAACTGGATGCCACTTTTGAGGTATTCTCTTCTTCTATTCTACATAGTCAAACCATCAAAATCTCCTTCACTCTTTAGTTTCTCTGTGTCTGAGGTTAATCTAGTGGTGTGTTGGAGCCAGCTCATACTGGCTTGCAAAAGCAAGTTGTTGTTTTCAGGAATTTGGTGAGCCAGTTTACCTCACATTGGTAGCTTGAATTCAGCCACTGTGAAAGTATTTACACTGTAGAAAGTGGCAAATTATCAAATCAGGGCTTTTGCCCCTAGAGTCAACGGTTAAATGCTTACCAGCGCACCACTGGATAAATCCAGTATTTTCATGCAGAATGGTACAATTCATTAACACCCAGATTTTCAAGGTAATCTCTCAGCTGCTCTTCTTGCCTTCGTTTCATCTGGCATCAACTCATCCAAATCAAATCACTGAATATTTTAAGATTTATATTAGTTCCTGTTGCCACGGGGCTCAAGTGTAAATGTGAAGTCTTCAAATATGTTGCTGGCAATCTCAAAAAATGGGTTACATGAGATAGTCCATGTACACACTTAGCACAATGCTTTGGGCCATGGAAACCATTCAGTAAATATTGGTTATTGGTCAGTATTATTTTTATTGGCACTAATCTCTTACTATGCATTAAGTTCATCTTCACTTGCATTAAGAAAATCTCCATATTTTTCTTTGATACATCAATTCTTTCCTATCTCTACAAGTTTATCCCCCACCTGAAATGTCCTCGTATTCTTTTCCTTAACAAATATTTTCAGATGCAGAGCAAATCTTACCTTTCTCAAGAGCATATTCTGAACAATTCCAGACCACAACTATCCCTCCAGTTTCTGAATCCCTGTAGTACTTTATTCTTACCAAGACTTTGGCACTTTTAAATACAGTGCCACTAATATTGCTCTGGGTTTTTAATTTTTGCATGTGTATTTGCTTTCCATGATAACATACGAGTTCCTCGAGAGCAAGAGGCATAATATCAACTTTTGGGGATCAAGTCACACACATACTTTCATGCCTTATGGCCTTCATCTATTCTCACCCACTCTCAACAGATTATTGTTCATGAGTGTGAATTTTGTGTACAGGAAGCCCTCTCAATAAGCCGATATTAATCAAACATTGTCCCATGACTGTTGAACTTCCTATAATCCACTCTGCTTTTCACTTGGGGGAAAATAGCACTCTAAAGCAGAAATGTGTACCTCCTTCCAAACTGTGACCCCTGTGGTACATCCTTATTCTCTTTCATCTCTAAGAACAAATTAAAAATAATTAAAATATGAAGTTTTCATTTATTTTTATTACTTCATAATTCTAGCCATTTATAACTCATTTAAACATTGCCCATAAATTTCAAAATTATGTGGCAATAAAAGTAATTAAAAAACAGAAGTTAAAACAATGCCAATGGCCAATCCTTTCCACATTTAATATGAACACTGTCAGCAGAAAGGATGCCCAAACTCAGGAGGGGTGAGATCCATCTTACACTGGGATTTCAATGTCATGAATATGCAGACAGAGTTCATCCCCAGTAAGACAGTGAGGGAGTTTGCTTTCCATAACTGAAAACCCCCATGTGATAAAAAAAATGTCTTGATCCATCAGAATAGGTAAGCTAAGCACAGTGATTAACTACATGTCTATTCTGAGTGCATTTGTTCCCTTGGGGGTCTCTTCAGGATTGAATACTGAATCCATCAATATGTTCTCTGTTCCAACCCAGATGAGAAGAGGTTTATGGAAATTGCAAGGCCCATGATGAAGATGATGGTGTAACTCATTCAACCTTCCTGAAAATAAAAGATATAATTTAGCCTTTTGTTAGCTTGGAAGAGAAAAAGAAATATTTTTTTTCCCAAAAGATATGTCATTTCCACTGTGTTTATATGTAAGAATGAGCATGTGTGTATGTGTGTGCACACATTTATTTTATTGATGGACTATTTGCTCTGCCACTAATGAAATCTTTGAGCTCAAGCAACCAGAGATAAAGATCAAATAAATTAACATCAGCATTGTTTGAAAAATACACTGATTTCATCAGCTTCAAATTATTCTCCTTAGATGATTACTCTTTGGGGTTAAAGTATTATTTCCAAAAAGCATTTGCTAAAATTCATATCTAAACCAAGACGAAGCTGAGCATCGGAAGAGCCACAACCTCCTCTCAGAGCTGTAATCCATCAATCACAAACGATAACAGCAACAATGTTTTTACCACACCAGGGAGAGCAGTGTATTTTTTCAGAGTCTTGATATTCTGATGATTCTAATAATACCCACAATCTTAGCTAATAACAACACATGTGTTTCTGGAAATAATATTTTCATAGAAGATTTTTCATAATCATTATTAAGGGAGAGGAGCCTTCTTTTGAGTGATAAAGTAGTCATTAATCACCAGTCTGCGCCATTGGTTTCAATGATGTTGATATTACCAGGACCATCTGAAGAAAGGCCCACAGTAAGGCGAAATCAGCAGTTTAATTGCAGCAACTGAACTTAACAAAAATGGCTGATTTTAAAAAGATTACTGGCAAGTGAAAGATGTCAGGTGACTTGCATTTATGTCTGGTGGCATAGCAGGAGAACATCAATAAACACAACTCTTTAGTTAATTAAAATGAATTCTATTTTCTGAATCCCTTGGACAAAGGTTCTTCTAAGTAAGAAGTCAAAAGTGTTCTTTCACGCAATCTCCATTGCAAGTTTGCAGTTCCCTGCTTGCAGTCACAAAATTTGCAGACTAAGAGTGACAGGGCAATTGAATTTTCATGGGTTGGATTAGTGCTGATTCCAAAGAAGAGAGAGTTTACTACCAATGTTGCAATCTATGGTAATGAAATGAAATATTTAAATTAAATTCCAGGTTGAGCACAGCTTCCCTGCAAGATGGCCCTGGCATCTGTCTCCGAATTTCTCAATACAGTACATCACCTTCTACATAAATTGCACATTTATGCAAATGAAACTGCAAAAAAGCAAGAAGACTGAGTACAAATTTCTTCTTTTCCAATCTGAAGCATTGATTCAAACCACCATGAGTAGAAAAGTGCTATGTAATATTTACTTCAAACATCACCTGTTGGAAAAGAATGCCTGTATTAATTAAAAAAACAAACAAAGGAAGGAAGAAATGAAGAAGAAGAAGAAAGAAAGAAAGAAAGAAACAATCACAATGAAGGTTTTTCTTAAAGGTAGTTCAGTTTTCCATGCACCTCATTCAAATATAGAAAGAAACCGAAGGCAGGAGCCTGTTATCAGAGAAAAAGGTACAATTGCATTTTAACATCCTTAGATTCAATCTATATGTTTTTCTTCTTTTCTGCTCTTTTTATTCATGGACTCTTTACAACTTCACTCGAAATATGTTACCCAATCACCAACTCTATAAACAGAACTTTTCAAAGCCTTACAACTGCACTGAGGAAGCAATTCTGAAAATTCAATACAGCGATGAGGAGATATATCCGTTGCATAAAACTCTATTAGCTGGTGATGGTGCTGGAGGGTGAAACAGAATTAGGGTTTTACTTCATCTACTGATAGCTAGAGTTTGCAGGAAAAAAAGCCTTTACTGCGTAAAAGAATGGAAGGCAAAACAATTTAAATCTGTGTACGAATAAAAGTTATACAAGTATGAGAGCAAATTTTCAAAAGCTGGCAAAAGATGAGGAACTTTTGAGTGTGTCTACATCACCATGCAAAGTTTGGTTCCATGGTAGTGCTACTAGCATTCCGGTGGCCACTATTTTGAGTATCTGTACCACTGTTTCCCACTTAACCCAGACAATCAGAGTTCATTCAATGACGATTATTAAGTGCCTACCCTGTGCTGGTCTCATGTTCCATGATCTAGACGGGAGATAGATATATATGTTTAACACGAATATATATAAACCCAAATAGTATGCAATATTTGTTTTATGCCAAGGGCACCTTGGAAAAAGAGTAGAGAACAAATAAATGAATTTATATGTTTATATCACAGCTAATTTCAGTTCTAGCTAATTTTTACACTAATTGAATCTTCTGAGCACTAAATAAAATTACAGTTAAAATTTTTAAATAAAATATTCTGTTGTAATTATTATTTAAATCATTTTGACAAAGGAACAATGTCAACGTTTCCCCACTGTTATCCATCTTAGGCATTAGCCAAGTAGTTTGACTGATGTTAACACTATCTGTAAGACCATTTCATACCTTTACCAAACAGGCAGTAATTTCTTGGCTTGGGGAAAAAAATCTGATAATTTTTTCAATGTCATTTGTGTATTTTTTGTTTGCTTTTGTTTTTATGCCATAATTTTGAATAACTTCTACCACTGGTGTGGCTTCGTTTTAATAATTTTAATTAATATTAATACAATTAATTTTGTGTCTTGAGACTCAACTATTATCTTTTTTTTCAAAAAGCACTTCTATTGATTCCATTTGAACTCCACTAGTTATATTTCACTAATCTGAATACTATCAGGTGATAGTATTCATATTATGAATATTTTATTTACATCCAAGCCTATGACTTTGCATGTATATATGTACATATCTAATTGTCAAATAATACATATGTTTTACAAAGTAATTACAAATATATAATTTATAAAAATTAAAAGTTTGCTTATTTTTTACTACATCATAATCATTTTTCTATGACAATACATAACAATATATATTGTACTAATGGCTGTAAAACAGTTTATTGTAAGAATTGCTGTAATGTATTACATAATGTATTTGATTAATTTAACCAATTTGTTGCTGAATATACAAGTTTATTAACAACACATATTTATTTAGTTCTTACTATGGACCATGCACTGTTCTAGGAATTTGAGATATAGCAAAGAACAAACACAAATTTTTGCCCGCTGGGAGCTTACATTTTAGTTTTGTTTCTACCACAAAAGAATTATAGACCTATTTGCACAAAGCCTTTGAGCTGCAGAGAAATTTAATAATTACTTCTATGTGTAAAGTATGAATGCAGAGATTGTGCTGTGATTTGGGATTACCAAGGAGTTCCTTGAGAGGTGGGGTGTTTTTGCTGCTGTATAATCTAATCCTTCAGTATCTATTCCCAAAGCACCTCCAAATAAACATAGAATCAAATAAGAAGGAGGAGAGGGGAGAGGAGGAGGAGGAAAAGGAGAGGAAGTATGCTCTGCAAATGCAGCTTCAAGATAACTCTAGTTCCTCTGCTCCCTCCATTCCAAAAAGATTGTTTTCCTCAGCTCTTCCTATATAGAAAACCTGAAACACTGACTCAACAGTGATGACTTAAAGAACTTGTCTCTGTTTCAAGATTTGTTCCTTCCCCCTAATTGGCTGCAGGTCATTTTTGTTTGACATGAGCTCTCACACACTGACTTGTGGTCAACACAAACCTGCTCACAGTTGAGCATCCTGCGCTTTTTACAGTATCCCTCCAGCCCTCTCTATACTTGTATATATGTTTTTTTATTTCCTTATAGATGTTTCAATATAGACATGTTTTAAGACCTGAAACTGACATATTCCAAATTCCTCCCTTTCAGAAAAGAAACAGAAACAGAAACAGAAAGAGGTTAAAATTTGTCACTAAAAAGATGACCATGTCTGACAAGCCTAGATACTTTCCCACTGAATAGACCGTATTTTTGTAATACACAGGCCCCATCCTTGACTCTGAAACTCCTTTTAACCTGTCCGGCCTTGTCATGCCACTCTTCTGGGTATAAGAACAGCAAAGATAAGGGTACCAGAAACTCAGCTGAATGCTGGTGTGGGGTGAATGTAGTCAACATGGCATGGTGGGAAAAGACTTTCTTCTCCCCACCTCAGCTACCCCTCCACACACACAGACCTCAAGAAGCAATGGTAGTATCAGCGGACAGTAGACAGGGATGTCAGTAGAAATTAGGAAACCACCTGACACAAAGGTGGCCCTCTGTGGCAATGGGTCAAGTCTTCTGATTCTCCTTCTACAAGGTCCTGGGCACCAGAAATGGCACTTTGGATGCCTCAAGAGCAGAGAAGTTGATCCTTTTGCTGTGAATGCTGCACCTTTCAGGGGTGGTGGTAACAGAACATGGAGAGAGTCTCCAGCTTGCCAGAGAGGTGCAGGGATCCATTCCAAAGGAATTGGCCAAAGATTATAGCAGGGCACGCTTCAGACTCAAGGGGGCACACCTGGGGTCCAGATGCCAGTTAAAATGAGGACAGACAGGGGCTGAACTCTAAGTGAGCCCCGTTGGGACTGGGAATGCTCTGTGAGAGCTGCCCCAGGGGCAGAGAGAGGGCATACTTTAAGGGGTGATATGGGAGTGCAGTCATATTAATTTTATTCTAAAAAGGACTGTGGCCTTCTTTTGTACTCCAAGCTGACGAAATAGGACATTTATGTTATATGAAATATCTCTTATTGAAGAATGTGTATTTTTTCATGTGCTCTCAATAAAGCATTCCACAATGCTGTAGAGAATTATACACACAGACATAATCAGATTTTATATATATATATACACATATACAGATTATATACATATATAATTATAATCAGATTTATAAACAAGTCTTCAGAAACTTAGGAACATAGAATATATACAGGTGTTCATGAAAAATTTGACTATACTACTCTAAAATTTATTTTAAATTATTTAAAGGATAAAATGGCCAAGCAGATTTATGTTACACAATTAATAGAATTTTTTTAAATTAAGCTTCAGAGGCCATAGAGCAATTATGCTAATTTCATTTCTTGCAAAAGTTCTTCTAAATTGTAAATCCAAAAGCCCCTCATAAAGGAGTTTATTTTAGATTAAACTGCTCAAGATAGGTCATTACAAAAATGACAGCCCACATGCAGAAAAAATTTTTTTTCTTCCAAAAATATTAAAAAAAGCTCTAAATCATCTAGACTTTAACTCACAATTTTAAATATATGTATTTAAAATGAGCAAAGAATACTGTAATAATTTGAGGAAATATATAATTTTCCTCTTAAAGTTCCCAAATATCAGAAACTTTTCTGTCCTTTCATTATTATTCAACTCAAAGGAATAAATTCTGTTTAAAATATGACCCTGATCATGAAAGATGAGGAAAGACTGAGGAATTTTCACAGATTGAGGGAGACTAAGTTGATTTGACAAATGAATGCAATGTGGGATTCTTGATTGGATTCTGCAACAGAAAAAAGGACATTAATGGAAAAACTGGTGGGATTCAAATACCATGTGTGGTTTAGTTAATAGCATTATGCCAATGTTAATTTCCTGGCTTTGATCACCGTACTATGTTTATGTAATACGTTAATATTAGGGGAAGCTGGGTGAAAGGTATACAGGAACTCTCCATAGTATTTTTCAAAATTTTCTGTAAGTATAAAATTATTTCAAAATTAAAAGTGTAAAACAAATCCCTGGGTAGAAACGTCCTTTGTTTCCTTATGCAATTGGGTAGATTTTAGCTATAAATGAAATATCTTTCTGCAGCATGCCTAAGGGAAGATCTCGTGATAATGAGAAAAATAATTCCTCACCACCTTCAGGACATCTTTTGATGGCATCATTTGCATAAATAAAAATATATTTTTTATCTTGGTAAAAACACATTTAAAAATTCAGCAATTAATGATTTCCAAAAACTATGATAATGATGATGATTGAAACTACTTCACTGCAGGCTGTATCCTCTGCATTATGATGTTAAGCTATAATAACCACGTTTTTTCCCCAGAGTCATTTTTGAGTCTAAGGTAAAAAGCGCTTTTACAGATTGCATTCCACAGTGTTCTTTGGGATCTTGTCATAACGCCGTAAACTACAGCAGAATCTGGAAATGTGGGCTAAAGAGGCCCTACCCAAGAGGATTTGCTAAAGAAATGACTAATGGATTTCAGTGTGAAACAGTTTCATTTTAAGTTTATCCCAAGAGCATTAAGCTCTGAGGGCCATGTTATTGGGAAGTTTAAGTTCAATCCACTTTCACTGTGAATTGAGTGCAAAGGCCTGTCTTCAGATCCCTAAATTTTAACTTTGAATTATTCTTGGTCAGCCAACACACTTATCCTCAAGGGAATGAGATATAATAACCTAAAAAATATGACTGCCTTTACTTTAGAAAGTAAGCAACTTTGTTATTTTAAGGTCACAATATATCACTCCTTACCCAAGACAACTCTCTTTCTGGCCTTCCCCATGACATAAATTCCACCTTTCAGACACTCATTTGGTTTAAATTTTCTGATAGCAGCAGGTTTGAAGGAAAAGCAAACTGTTCCTTGGAAGGGCACTCATGTGTATAGTCATCCACTAATACACAAACTAGTAAGACTAGATTTGGCAGATTGGCTAGTTTTTAACTCAGGAGACAAAGAGGACTAGCATAGGACAGGGAGAACCTGAGAGTGCAAAAGTATAAGCTTCTGTCCGGAGAGGAGCATAAGGAGTAGGAGACTCCGGAGCCGAGGAAGATGGCAGAGGCACTAACATAAACCTCACTTGCTTACAACCAGCTGGAGCAAAGCCTTTTATGACCCTATCTCAAAGGCGATGATGGCGCCTTTGTGAGGCAGTCAGGATGCCGGCAAGTTGTGCTGCGTAGAGAGGAGAAAACAAATTCACAGCTGTGAATTGTCTTGTTCCAGATCTCAGCCGATGCACATCACAAGACGCTACCAAAAATATTAACACAATTTACTTGGAGCTCTGAGCTCAAATAAACATGAGGGCCAAGAAATACTGTCATAAAAGCAATCAATGCAGAATAATGGCTATTCTTGAAGGGAAAAAATAGCTTCAAAGTTGTTTTGAAACCACAAAATATCCCATCGAAGGTTACCATACAGTGTGTTTATTGCCAAGGTAATTTTACCTCCACTGGAATAATAGGATCAGACAAAAATAAAGTGTTAGGAAAAAACACAAAGTAAGTATATGGTTGAACTACTGTATACTTCTTTTCAGTTATTTTAAGGCTGTGAGTAGTAGAGATAAACCACATGCCTCCAGCCTTTTGAAAGCATCTCTCTCCACACTTTGCCAGCCCCTCCAGGAAATTTCTTGTCAGTCTTTGTGCCACTGTTTTTAATTCCAGCTGGCTTTCCAACTCTTTTCCAAGAGTTTTCTTGAAACTCTTTGGAAGAAACCATTACATCTTCTCAGATTGAAAAATTTAATTGGTATAAACAAAATTATCGTATGATTTCAACACTTCCCCTTTCCACAGTGCTCCATCCAAAACTATTTAACTAATTATCCTTCTAAGGATTTGGCCCAAACACAATCACAGCTTCTTTGTTGAAACAATTTCTCACCTTTTAAAAAATAAGCTGGCAAGGGAAGCTTGGTTTTTATTTTATTATATTTTATTTGTATTAGTTTTTTTTTCTATGGATAACTCTTTGGGAGTCAAATTCAGTCCTATGTATCTATTGGATTGAATCCAGGGTCCCTATGCCTCCAGGTAGGACTGGCTTCATGGGTATGTGACCTGTAGAGTCGCACAGGGCCCGACGCTCAGAAGTATCCTGTGCTTGGTTTAATGCTCTGCTGTCACCATCGGAAAATTCTTATTAATTTTTGAGCAAGGGCCCTAAATTTTCATTTTGTATTGGGCCCCACAAACTATGTACCTGGCTCAAGGTGACACCTTGGTTCAACAAATCCCAGCCAGAAGACCCTGCTCCATGTCCTGCCTAACTAGCCAGAATCTCTACCAGGCTTGGCCTGATCCTGAAGAAATTCAGCCTCCTTGAGAGTCATTTTTCAGAAGGCTGCTACAGATTTGTTTCTTAGCTGGAGCCATCTTTTAAAGGACCAGGTAACTAATGGGGGGGAGGAGAAAGTGTATATGGGGAGAAGGGTGTAGGAAACTCTTGGAAAATGTTTTGTGAGTGTTTTAAGTTAGACACAGCATTTTGGGTGTTTCTAAATGGCAGACTTGAACTCTACATATCACTCTCTATGAATATACACCATAGTCAGTTAGTACTGAAAAAACAAATAATTTTAACTTTATGATCATACCTTACAAACTAGAAGGGACTTTAGAAATTACGTAGTCAACCCTTTCTTATTTCTATTTCACTGAGAATATGAAGACCAGAAAGCCCATAGGCTCACAAATAGTTAAGAGTTCAGCGGTGATGAAAATCTAGGTTTGCTGGTTCCCAGTTCAGGGTGCTGTCAAGCACATCACTCAGCTTCTGAAAAACAAAATACCGTTTACAAAACTGGTCCAACAAGGCACAGTTGTGATGTTGTTCCAACAAGGCACGGTTGTGATGTTGCTCCAACAAGGCACGGTTGTGATGTTGCTAGGGGTGGTCCCAAGGCATCATTCACACCTTTTTACAAAGTATCCCCCCCCCCATAGAGCACCCAAGAGCTTGTCACACCAATTCTGTGAACACCAGGGCCAGATCATTGTTAAAGTCAGCCTGGGTGGCCTTGAGAGTAGTGATGGTTGTGGGTCTACATTGTTATCATGGGGGAGGAGGGGGGGAACAGTTATAAAACATAGTTTTCAAAGTATTTTTTTATACAAAGTGTATACTGCAGCTCTCACTGTATATAATCCTGTATTTTTGACTTGTTTGAATATTGCTGGTTCTGAATAGTAGTCCTGTCTTTATTCATAAGCAAACATGGCATACGATTCCCCCCAAAACACATTTTTCTTTTCTAGACACTTTTCATATTTATTATTGATTTTTATGTGCAGGGATCCTTTGGCTGTGCATGAAATTTGAGAACAAAGAAAGATTTCAGTTCTGGTTTTGTTGTGAAGTTAGAGCTCCCTCCAGTGATCTATCTGACTGACTGAACTTAAAAACACCCTTTCCAGCTGTTTCTTGATGCGTGCAAATAAATCTAAGATGTAGCCTTTTCAATGCAGATTTCTTTCCCTTCTAAAAATTAGTCAGCCAATAAATACATACATATTGATTTCTCCTGAAATCTTGTTAAATATCCGTATTCATCTATCCTCTAATAGAATATTTAGAGAGTAGAATCAATAAAATAGGACACGATCAAGGAATTTTCATTTTGGCAGAGAGATTGTGCATGTATTGTTATTATTTATGAACTTCTATGACTGCAGGTGAGAGTTAACTTGCATAGTTATTAGCAAACAAAGAAAATGGACAGGATAAGTGCCCTACCATTCACACTGGAGTTGTTATTTATATTTCAGAGGCTTTTTAAATGAACTGGAATAACTTTTTAGACTTATCACAGCCACCTTTAGCATTCCTCCCATAAACCGCCTTCAATTTACTGGTTTCTACAAGCCAAGCATGACACTGCCCATATCAGCGATGCCGTATAAGTGGATCAACTACATGTCGTACCCAAAGGGATACATGAATAATTCATGACACTAACCAAGGGCCAAGTGGATATTAAATCACTTTTGACTGTGATTTATTTAGTTAGTTACTTACTTGTTTATTTAATTCCTCTGAATACCAGATAAGATACTACCTTGCTCAGTATCACGGAATCACAGCCAAGGTAGTTGGTAGGATGCTTTCTCAACCACAGGTTTGTCTATTCCATCTCTCTCCTTCTCCCTCCTTTTGTTCCTTTCTCCTCTTATCTCTTCTATTTTTTTAATCTCTTCCTTTGCTTTCCGCCTTCTATTAGGTTTCATTGAGACTCACACCTTTAGAGCTGATGACTACATTAAAGATAATCTAAAACAATCCTGTGATTTTATAGAAGAGAAATTCAAGAAGGTTGAGAAGTTTGACCTAAATTACATCAAGGTTTCCTTTTCCTCCGTCCTTTCTTTGCGGCAAGGTCATAAGCACACATTAGGTTCAGCGCACCCCCGGGTATTTATTATAAAACTGGCCTTTGTTTCACCCCAGTCCATTGTCTAAGGTTTGGGTTAATACTCAAGAATATGTATGCAGCAATGGAAATAGAGCTGATAGAAATGGTTTTCTGCATAAAGTGATCTTAGAAAATTTTTAAAAACAGGAAATTGTGGGGCGGGCCCCGTGGCTTAGCAGGTAAGTGTGCGTGCTCCGCTACTGGCGGCCCGGGTTCAGATCCTGGGCGCGCACCAACCTACCGCTTGTCCGGCCATGTTGAGGCTGTGTCCCACATACAGCAACTAGAAGGATGTGCAACTATGACATACAACTATCTACTGGGGCTTTTGGGAGAAAAAGGGGAAGAAAAGGAGGAGGATTGGCAATAAATGTTAGCTCAGGGGCGGTCTTCCTCAGCAAAAAGAGGAGGATTGACATGGATGTTAGCTCAGGGCTGATCTTCCTCACAAAAACAAAACAAAACAAAACAAAAAACCGAGAAATTGCATGAGCTTACAATATTGTAAAACTATGGACTCAGGTACTTTAGGAATATTTTTTCTTGAAAAATGCCTTGCTTTTGCTTCTTTCAACAAATCTAAACAAGAGAACTTCATTTGACATCACTTCTCTTGACAATGATGTTAATAATATTACGTTATATTTCTCTAGCATGTTATACTTTACCAAGTTTGTTGTCACCTAGTGTACTATTTCAGCTAACTAGAACAAAGTCTTCCTGAAGGTCATGGACTAGTACTACCTGTGGAAGAATGTAAGGACGCAATGGAGACTTCAGATGACCCTTTACCTTTCACGCCACCATTAGCTCTAGGTTATTGTCTCACTGTGCTCCATATTCACCCAAATGTTTATGCAGTTTAAAGGAGATGTCAAATTTAGCACTTGAAATAAGAAGGTTATCAAGACGTGGATAGTTAAGGCAAATTGCCTAGTCAAGAAAAATTGCTGCAGCCTCCTCAGCAAGCACAGGTGGTTTGTCGCCATTAGCCACGCCGGAACGTCCAATAGGAGGAGTAAATCTAGGGACAGTCCCAGGTGTTTAACCTGAGCAGTAAAGTTTCCTTTGAAGGAGCCCACCCACCTGGATCAAAATGTTAGATGAGAAGGTTCGAGAATGTCCAGCCATCTTGCTAACCTGGATTGCTTACACTGTTCAAATAGTTTTGCTAGATGTAAGCTATTTTAGTAAGAAAGTAATTGAAACTTATACTGAGAGCAATGTTCACTCTGTAGAGAAACATAGCAATCCCAGGTTACTCACAAGTCTCAAACAGTTTCCATGAGCAATAGAATAGCTTCTGTGACAGGAGAAAATCAAGCCTCTTACCCTTATGCAGTGGATCTCAGATTTTAGGAAGCATAAAAATCACTCGAAGAGGTTGTTAAAGTGCAGATTCTAGGACTGCCCCCAAAATTCTTTTCCAGTAGCTGCCAGGTACACTAAAGGTATCTTTCTTTGAATCAGGAATTTGAGGTGATTCTGATATGGACCGCCTGGGTACCACACTTTGAGAAACAATTATGTAAACTAGGTCAGTAAAACATGTCTTGAGTCTGGGAGGGGGGTTGACTATCACTGTGTTACTTTTAACTACTTCCTTTGCCATAGAAAGAGAAGAGAAGCAGAAGCCGTAATAAACAGGCTCTATCCCTGCCTGGCATGAGAGAGTCTCTTCAGCTTCTGCATGAGCAGCAATGAATCATTTTCTAAGATCCACTTTACGAAATACACAAGGTTATAGGAAAAATTTTTAAAATATCTGTATGTAAAAAATATTTCCCAAAGCATAAAGCACAAAGGTAAAGTGTTTATTTGACTAAAAAACAAAACGTTAAGGGAATTTGCCAGCATAGTTTACAACGTACAGATACATACTTCAGTTAGAATCACAATGTCTTCTCTCCTTGACTCGATTGTTGTAAAAGACCGAAGTAAACTCCTCTAAAATAGTAATCCTAATGTATGAATTATTTGAAGAAGATGTACAAAAGTTAAAAATAATATCAATAAAAAAGTAAAATAAAATAGTAGCCCTGTACAACTGAACTTAGTCCATCAATCTGAGAAAGCAATGATGCTAAATTTACCCCAATTTTTCCAAGCGGTTTAAGTTAACTTTTGAAAATTGAGTCCATGTTCTTCATCAAGATAAGCCAAAATAATAAGAGCAGGCACCCTGGCATAAGTAAAGACAAGGGCTTTGGACTGAGACTGAAAAAAATGCAAGTGTGGGCTAAATCAAAGCTTTAAGTCATCTTAATACCTCAATCCCATCATCCATAAAATGGGGATTAATAATGTTTTTCTCCCCTCGAGGGTTGCTTCAAAGAGATAACTAACAAAGCAAATGATTGTAAATTATTTTGTAGGCCTGCTGTGTTGCTGCCAAATAAGAAAATTTCGATTTAAAAGCTGGGATTTTTAGAAGCTTCAAAATATTACAAAGCAAGTCACATTTCATGGCTAATTTGAAACATCAGGGGTTCCCACAAGTTGCTTATAATGGTATTTTCCAACTCCCGTGTTATTTGATGATTTATACAGCTTCAACTTTTATGGTTGAACCCAGCCATTCCTCTCTGGCTGTGATTTCCTTTTATCAATACGACCAGCTCACATAACTGTCTATATCTTCAGGGGATTAAGTACTACTTTTTATCTGGACCTGGGAAGAGTAAATTCAGAGATGATAAGAAATTTCTGGTTGCAAGTCCAATGTGTTATTTATTTAGATCAGAAAAAGAGCTGTTACATGCAGGTTTAGGAAGACTTTTTAAAGCACTGATAAAAACTCTGTGTGTCAAATGGAATGGCACTGAAATTATTTTTGCACCTTAAAGCTCTTATGAGTTGAACTAAACTTTCAGCAAAAGAGTCTAGTTATCCTTCTGGATTTTTGGACTTGAAAAGACAAAAGCCAAGCCAAGCAAAGTAAAACAACAGCAAAAGCAAAACTAAAGCAAACAAACAAAAGAACTGATTGCACTAAATCTTTGAATCACAATATTAAGGTAACCAATATTTGTACATTTAAAAGGAACGAGGAGACATCAGGAACTCTGGATGGAGGCGGTATAAGAGACATACAGTGTTTACCAAGAGCAATTTATCCTAAGAATTGGCCAGGATATTAGATAAAAATACAAATTTCTAGACTCCACTCTAGCCCCCCTGAACCAGAATCCTGAGAACCTAATTTACTAATAAAAGACATAAATTTGGAAAACAGTAGCCTGTGGTGGATGGTGCATCAAAGAAGAAATTCACAGGCTGGGCTGCGTCTCTGTGTCTTCTATGTTATACTATAGAGCGTAACTGTCACAGCTTTTATCCTGTTCATTAATGCAGGCACTATTGAATCCAGTACTATATTAATTCAACATAAAGCTAAGCAAGAAGAAAAGAAAGGGAAAAAAATAAATCTCTCCATCATAAGTATTATTAGATCTACTATCAGGGAACAGGAAACCAGGTGCTTTAAAAGAAAAAAATTTAACTCACTCAAGTTTCAATCTCTTTCTTTCTTTTACACCTTGAAGAGGAAATATTTTGTTTCTTGAGAGGGACAAGCAATATAAATCTACTCCAAATTGTAAATCAAAGTCAATAGAAAATCTTTTCATCTTGTAAGTATTATTTTTTAAATGTTATTTTTAGAAGTATTTCCAATGAAATCTGTTTACCTTAGCAAGAGGGAGAGAGAGAAAGAAAGAGGGGAGAGGGCAGAGAGGAAAGGAGGAAGAAAGGACAAAAGGAAAGAAGGAAGAAAAAAGGCTAATAAAGGAGGTAAAGGATACACTAAGAGCTAAAAAATACACTGGATCTATTTTTTATTCGTGAGGAAGACTGGCTCTGGGCTAACATCCGTTGCTAATCCTCCTCTTTTTGCTGAGGAAGATTAGCTCTGAGCTAACATCTGTGACCATCTTCCTCTACTTTGTACACAGGATCCCACCACAGCATGGCCTGATGAGTGGTGTGCTTGTCCGCGACCGGGATCTGAACCTGTGAACCCCAGGCTGCCAAAGTGGAGTGCACGAACTTAACCACTACACCACTGGGCTGGCCCCTGGGTCTATTTTTTTTTTAAATGAGCACAGAACAAAAACAGAACATTCAAAAAGTAAGCAAACAGTCAACAGAGTTTTGTTTTTTTCTTTTTAACATTCTCCCTCAACATGAGGATATACATTCTTTACCTATCAAATTGGAAAATACATATTTAAAAATAGTAAGTTCTGCTAAAGATGCAACAGGATGGACCTATCATATACTTGCTAGTAGAAATGGAATTGGTATAACCTTTCTGGAATACACTTAGGTAGTATGCCTCCAAAAGTGCAGACTTCTATGCAAGGGCATTCATCATGTCATCATTTCTAATAGTGAAAAATTAGAGATAATATTAATGTTCAACAATTATAAATTCAATTATAAAACATCAACATAATAGAATGAAAAGTCATTTAAATAATGTATTTGAATAATGTTTATTGATCTGGAAAGTGATCATTATGTTACAAATAAGTTTTTTAAATATTAGCAATGATTATTTCTGAAAGGTGAATTGTTATTTTCTTTATACAATCGATTTTCTCAATTTCCTTCAATAAACATGCATTAATTTTAAAATTAAAAATGGATGGCTCTAGGATCTTCACCAGAAGAGAAAGAATGAACTTTCCCGGAAGGTGGCTGTGTCTGTGATTTTCATTTTCATCACTAAGTTATGTGACTTGGGAGGAGAAGGAAAGTAAAGAAGGTAAAGAGGTGCAAAGACTGAAGGAAGGGCTGGAGGTACGTCCCCAGCCAGGATTTTCCAAAGACAGTGAGGTATGACCAGTAAGGAGATGAGAACTGTCAGTCATGTGAGCTCTGCCTGCTCAGCCCCTGCGTGGTCACCTTTGGTTAACAATGAAGTTTTTTAGATTAATCCATTTCGGTGCTTTTCTGTGTTTTTTTTTTCCCCCTAAGTTCTCTATTAAAACTTTGTTTGAAAAAGTTACACCTTGTTTTGCATTGTTTTCCTCCATCCCAGACATCCCTAGAAGAGGAGCAGTACTATACCTTCGAAGGCAGGCCGATGGCATTGTTGTTTTGATTGACATCCCTGCTTGGGCTCAGGAGGGGGCATTTAGAGAGGAGGAAATACTGGAAGAGCTGTAACTACAGATTCTGCTCCCTTCTTTTTTTGAGCTTGGTTTCTATTTTATATACAAAATAAGCTAGACTCTGTGGCAGTAATTTGCACTGTCATAATACTGAAACAAGCCTTGTCTTTAAATATGAAATCAAAGAAATCCTGAACATAAATGGATGTTTGAGCACCAAAAGTCTCTTTGCATACTACATTTTTACAAGACAAATGTTTAGAGTCTGAGTGTGTGTATGAATGCATGTGCGTAAGGGTCCCTATGCACACACAATAGTGAGATTTCTTCCTTCCACGTGAGCATAAGACAGAGAAGACTCAAGTTCTAATAAAACCTTGCACTCCTCTTAAACATAAAAATCTTTTTTTTTCCTTTTTTTTTTTTAGCAAATAGACCACTCAGCTCAGAGAGAAGAAAAGGAGAGATACAGGTAGTTGTTTACAATTAAGCCAAACCAAGTATAACCATCAGGGCTGCTGCCTTCTTCCTCTACACCAAAAGGCAATGTCAGACTCTGTCCTTGCTCTGAGTCCCACAAGTAAGGGGCACACACGTGAGAGTCCACACACTGTGTGTGAGCACAGTGGATAGTCAATAGCTGTCGAATGAAACCCAAAAGCAGAATTCTACTTTTGGGTAGTGAAGAATTTGAGGGGTGGATAAAAGTTAGGGAGGGGAGGCATGTCATAGTCACAATCACCATTGTTTCTGTACAAATAGCAGTTATACAGACAGTATTCTATTTTTATTTTTGATGAAAAATCAAGAAGTAAATAAAGCAAAGTCATGCAACAGTAGTCAAATCTCATCTGAGAACATTCAATATTTTCAAAAGGTTCAGCCTGTAAAGGTGTAACTCAAATTTTTCACCAGATCAAACAAGTTAGCAGATATGCAATAGTTAGCGGAGTTTCATAAATTAACAAAACAATGTTTGGACTTCTGGGAGTCTCCTCTTTCAGCTTGCCATTTGATTTTCATAGATTTTCTATCTTTACACTTTAAAATATCCACCATCACATAAAGCTTACATAGATTTGATGTACAAGTGGCCTCCCTTTGCTACAAGTGCCAACAGCTATATATCTCTATACTTATAAAGTCTTAGAGTTTATGTGACAGAAGACACTTAGATGCATCTATTACTCGACTAAAAAGCCTCTATATTTTCCTGTTAAAACAAGTTGGCTGTTGCTTCTTAGGAAAGGACTTTTTCAGCATTAACAAGTGGCCTATTGTTGGAGCCGGCCCGGTGGTGTAGTGGTTAAGTTCACACACACCGCTTAGGCTGCCCAGGGTTCGCAGGTTCAAATCCCAGACATGGACCTACACACTGCTTGTCAAGCCATGCTGTGGCAGCGTCCCACATACAAAATAGAGGAAGATGTGCACAGATGTTAGCTCAGTAACAATATTCCTCAAAAAAAAAAGAAGAAAATTGGCAACAGATGTTAGCTCAGGGACAGTCTTCCTCACACACAAACACACATACATAAATAGAGTATTTCCTCTTTGATTTAGCAGCACAATCACCCACTGAGTCCTAAGTCCAGTCAATAAGGTTGATCTAGGGTCACCATATAATGTATCAGACAAACTGGGACACCTTTGATAGTGAATGGGACCGCTAAATAGACAGGCAAACCTAGATGCCTGGTCAGCCTAGCCATGTTGCAAACTGAATAGCTGTTTCTTGGTGCATAGCTGTTTCTTGGTGCATAGCTGTTTCTTGGTGCATAGCTGTTTCTTGGTGCATAGCTGTTTCTTTTACCCTACTGCAATCATTGTTGAGATTGCATAAGATATAAATTTATATTTCCCAGAATGTAACAAAAAAAAGCCCAAAAATACAATAAAGGCAGAATCTCAGTAATGTAAATGATTATAAGGTGATAGAAGACAAATTATTCATTCCCTACTCACTCTCTCTGGCTTTGCTCCTTTCTGGCTCAGAGATCCCTCCTGCCTGTGCTTTCTGCCCGTCATGCTCCTGCCAGGCTGCAGGCTACATACAAGAGAACATTAAACAAGTTACAATACCAGCAAATGCCTCACTGGGTGATTATTTCAAATAGAAATTGGATGCAAGATCTGTCACAGAGCCACTGTGGAGAACATGATTCACCTAGAAAAAATGAGAAGTTGTCTTTACATCTGTTTGCAGTTTCAGTGCTGGAGAAACCAAATCTCAGAATACTTTGTCATTTTTCACTTCTTTTCCCTTGGTATCTTCTCACTCTACTTATACATACACTTAAAGTCTGGAAGCATTGGCATCCCTGATCTTATTATTCTTCCCCTTTGCCACTGTTAGAAAATTCTACCTCTAAAACTTGCTGATTAACATTTACATTCTTAAAAGTTACAAAATGAAAAGACACTAGTTCCTTTTAGGCCTTTTTCGTCTTGATATCTGATTTTTCCCTGGACATTCTATATTCATCCAGAGGCATCAATCTGGGTGATTTTCAGAAAGATAAATTAATCCAGAGAAAATAAGCTACCATCTATTCTGAACTTGCCACATTTCTAGTAATGGAGGGGGAAAATAAATATGCTTCTACTTTCAGAGCAAAAGAAAGGAATACAATGAGAATGGTTATCAGAATCACATTCTACGTATGGCCCTCTATTTGTCATCAAGTAGCTCATAAAAAGATGTTGCTCCAAGCCAAAACATTGATTTTGTTAAAGGCAAAATTTCTTCTAGGCATGACATACACAAGTAGACTGCTCAATGAGCTTTCACAAAATGAACACACCTGTGTAACCAATATATAGATCAAGAAATAGGACCATCATAGCACCTCAACCTATCTCCATGACCCCACCTAATCAGTATACTTCCTTCCCCAAAGGTAACAACTACTCTAACTTCCATCATCATTGATTACTTCTTCCTGCTTCAGGATTTTATCATATGATATGAATTCTTTTGCATCTGGATTTTTTTAGTTAATATTAGGTTTGTGAGATTATCCATGTAGTGGATAACGTTGCATTAAGCAGTAGTCATTCACTCTCATTGATGCATGGTATTTCCTTGTATGATTATATCACAATTTATTATCCATTCTGCTGTTGATGGACATTTAGGTTGTTTTAATTTGGGGCTTTGACAAATGATCTTGCCATAAATCTTCTTGAATAACTCTCTTGGTGCCTATATGCACACATTACACCCATTTCTGTTGGGCATAAGAATAAAACCATTGGTCAAATGGTGTATACATTCTACGAAGCAAGTTTTCAAATAATTTGTGTTACTTTATACTCCAAACTAGCAGTGTATAAGAGTTCCCATTGCTCTACATTCTCATCAAAATTGGTCCTGTCCATCTTTTATTTTATTTATTTTTTATGAGGTACAATTGACCTATAACATCATACAGTCATGCACCACATTTTTCTTATTTTTCCCTATTTTTGTCTGGTATCATTTTTACTTAGTTCAGAAATCTAAATGGTCAGAAATTTATTCTCTGCACTTTAAGGATGTACTTAGTTTTCTTTTTACTACTATTGTCTCTGTTAAAACCTCAGTTCTGTGTAGTTTTATAGCACTCACCTTCTTGGCTTCTGAGCCTCTTGCTCTGGGCAGTTTATGGCAGCAAATGGCCCAGAGGAAAACCCGCTGCAGATGGTAGGCTCTCTTCTTTGCGTCTCCCTTCTATCCATAACGAGATGGAATCTCAAATCTTAGACATTTTGGCACTCTCGAAGTCAAATTTTTGTCTCCTTAGTCCCATGAGATTATTTTAAACTCTGCTGGCTTCTCAGGCTCCTCAGCTGACCCATCCTTGTCTTCTCAGCCTCTCAGTGTGTGCTTCCTAAGAGTCAGCTTATGCGCTCCAACAGAAAGCAATGCGTAGAATGTTGACCCAACTTGAGCTTCTCTTGTCTGCAGGATCTTGGCCTGTCAGGGCCTATCTTCTTGATAGGCCTTCTGATATCCTTAAAAAGATTTTTTTTTTTTTTAATTCAGCTGTTCTACTTCTCATCAGAAGTATTGGTCTATGACAAGCCATTTCCTCAGATCTGGAAGCAGAAGTCAAAATGGTGTTTCCTGTGACTTAGTGAGAACCATTTTCCCATTTCATAATGACCTTTTCAAGAAGGTTACAGTGGACTTTAATATTAACCACCATTAGCGTCCCTCCCAGCAGCAGCATAATACATCCCTGTGTTCATTGGCATCAGCCTGGCCATGTGATTTCTTTTCAACAATGAAATGTGGTCACTTTCAACTAGAACTTTTAAGAGGCAGTTTGTGGATTACCATGTCAGTTTTCCCTCTGCCTGAGACAAACAGTGATCCAGATAGAGGCTGTTCCATTAACCTGGACGGCAAAGTGAAGGAAAAAAGGAAGCAGAGCCAGAGCTGAGGGGATCTGGACACAGAGATTTGTTATTATTAGGGCCTAAAATTTGGGATTGTTTTTATTGCAGTATAACTCAGCCTATCCTGACTGATACATAGGGATACAAAGGAAATTGGTGCATATAATTAAAGTGTCCCCTTCATCATGTATCACTATAGTAATAACAGTTCCCCTTTGGTCCAAAGATTGCCTTGTTAGAAGATAAGTGAAAGCTGACTTTTCATTTCTATACCCATAAGAGCCTTTTGTTAAGATTTTCAAAGGCAAAGAAGATGGAATAAATCCCAATGTGTTTTTGACTTTGACCCTTTTCCTAAAAACTCCCATTATTAGAATTCAAGCCATTATGTAAATTCAATCATTGAAGAACTAAGTTCTTTTACCGGAAAAAGTCATTCAAAAGATTTCTAAGCTTTCTTTCCTATCCAATGGTAATAAAAACTTTTTCTTTGACCTATTTATTTCATACAGTTACTATAAGGTTTATATGAGGAAAGTACTTTGAACTGGAAGAAAGTTTCATACAAACGCAAGGTTGTAAAAAAGTATGTATCTTTTTATTTATGATGAAATTAACCCTCAATAGGGTTAATTTCTAAAATGTATTCATTCAAGCAATATTTGAGCACTTAATATAACGAATTTACACTATTAAAATTCAAACTTGTTAACCAAATAGCTTTATCCTGCCCTTTCCTAAGAGAGCAGCATTCCCTCCTTGACAATTAATGGAAATCACAAAGTTAAAAATCCAACAAATTATTTGACCATGGAGCTGTCAGTGTCTTAGTTGTAGTCCTCAGCTGTCTCACATGGAACCCTGACCTTGCCCTAAAATGAAGCTTTGATATGATGGGTAGATTTTATAACCCTGAGAAAGTGACTTCTCATTAAAATAAACCTGTGACAGAAATCATGTCACAGAAAGTAATGAGGAAGCAAATTCCAACTTGACGATGTGGTGTAATTTAAATGAGACTGCAGTTTATATTAAGAACACTTTATTTAGTGGCTTTGAAAATACTTTTTGTTTTTTAACTTTGAAATGACCTGTTAAATTGATCTGTGAAGGTCATGGATGCCCTTGGAAAGTGGCGCTTAAATGCTTTCCAGTAGCACAAAGTCCTAGTTGAATTAGTGCAGACTCCATGGAGACTTTTGAAGCTGTTGATAAATCATGTTTAAGAGCTGTTCAGCCCAAAGCTCAGCTATAAACTCAGGCAAAGCCATGAACAAATTTGCAGGTGGCAATGCCCCATAACTACTCCCTTCTAATCCAAAGTGATCCCTTCTGAGCCACTTCAGCGTCAAGCACCCCATTCATCAGATTAGGCTGAGCCATGCATATCTTCACTTATATTCAGATCCTCAGTGCAGTCAGATCTGGACCAGGTGGAGAGCAGGCAGAGTGAACAACTGATTCATCAGTTAAAAAGAAAAATGTAAATCCATGGATTGAAAACAAACATGTAGGGCTTCAGCGTGAGTGCAATCTTATAAGCATTAGGCAAGGGCAACGATGTTTTCTCATTTTATGTGGATACTCTGCTACTGAAATACATAACAGTATCCTCACCAGTTTGACTAAGCTACAAGACCAAAGAAAATATTTTAACTTAAGTCATCTTTAGCTTTTTTCTTATATGAGTCCTTTAACTTTCAATAATATATTTTTTGTCTCCAAATGTTGAAGAAATAGATAAGGAAGAACCTCGCGTCAATAAAGAAGTATAACTTTAGTACACGTAGTGTTATCCAATCAGATTTCAGGTCCAATTCTAATTTAGAAAAATCGTAGTGCACATAAGTAGGCAATAGTAGGCAATAAGACAAATGGAGGTTGGCTCCCTGAAGGAAACTTAGCTGAGTTAGTTTTTGAGTCCTCTAGATGAGTAGCTTAGATTATAAGCTTGTGGAAGGCAATGATCATATCTTTACCTCTTAGGGCTTATTACAGGGTGTCCAAACTGAATTCAATCCATGGGCTCCATCTCTTGCATTACGTATTATGATTTTATAAAAATTGTAATGCATACAAATAATGGAATATTAAGGAGTCTTAATAAATAATGGCTTCTTTAAATAATTTTTACTTGTATGGAAAGATGTTCATGATATACAGTTAAGTGAAAAGCAGGATATGAAACTGCATTTCCATCATGAACATAAATGTAAAATATGAACATAGGTAGTATATGTGCACGAAAAAAATACTAGATAGAAATAACTAAAATGTTGACAAAGGCTCACTGCATGGATAGAACAGAAATAACCAAATTTTTCTTTATATTTTACTCTATTTTTCATAGTTTTGACAACAAATATGTATTCATTTATGATAGGGAAAATTAACAACCATGAAATATAAAAATGAAACAAAGTGAGTCCTCTGATAGCTTCAATTGCCTTTAGGAAAATGCCAGATCTCTTCTTTACTAGCCTCATGGAAACTTCTTCCCATTCTGTCCCCTACACTCCAGTGTAATACTGTCCCCTTACAATGATTTGTCAAGGGAGGGTGATGAGGATGCTGCACTCCAGGTGCAAGCAATAAGTAGGCGCTTTATCTATAGAAAATTAAAATGCATAATAAAACCTACTAAAAGTCAGTCTGCTTAGTATTATCACCATTATTATTTAAAAAGTCAGTGGTTAAATACCCTTCTCTACCATATGTTTTTTGGTCTAAGTTCTGAACACTTGCCTGTGCCCGGTGTGAAATACTTCTACAATCCAGCCGTTGGTATACCACTATCCCTTCATCCCATTCATTGCCCTACCTTACCTATAGATCTGCATATACTAATTCATCAGAAATTGTCTTATCCCTCTTCTTCTTCTGGAGAAATTTCTCACAACCCTTAGACCCAATTAATATGTCTTCCATAAAATCTTTGCCAACGACCCCAGGCGAAGTTCTTCAGTTGTATATGTACTATCTTTACTCCTTCTACATACTTCTATTAAATCACTTAGTACATTAAGTTGTATTCACCGCCCACATTCCATTTTCTTTCACCAAGCCCTTCCTCCAACTTCTCCCGCATTACCGCCCTTCATCCTTCTCAAGTTGAAGCTCCAGCGTGGGACAAATGCGACATGGGCACAAATGATGAGGCCAATATGCTAGAGTATGGAATTCCTGGAGCCATATTAATGGAGCAGAATTGAAAAGAGCCAAGGAGGGCACATCTTCTACTAGAGTGGTGACCTCCTTCTTAGAAAGCAATTTTGAGGTTTTTACATCACAAAACTTGAACCTCGAGGGAATCATTTGGAGAAGAATTGCTTTTCGTTTGCACTGTTTTCCAATTGCCCATCCCCATGCCTTTAAAGAAGAGGGAGGAAAATATGCCTACCCGAAGGGAAAAATAGCTACATATTTGGCACAGAATTCCTAGCCAGGAGTAGAAAGTATGTATTTCAAGAGATTATTGTCTATCTTTGAGGATTAAGCCTTGCTATTCAGCTGAAAAGAAATAAGATCAATGTCATATTCATGCTGGTGTTTTTTTGCTCCCAGGATAGGATGCCCTCAATTACATTGAGTGCTCAATATATGATTATTGAATTAATTTTAAAAATCGCCCAAGTGCTTTCTGGTGATATAAATACATGTGTAAAAATTAAATTCCCATTTTGAAATAACACCTCAACTTCTTCACTAATTTATAGAAAGCGTGAAGTTATTAAGAAAGAAAAAACAAACAATTACCCCTGAACCAGTTGTATCTGGTTCTATTTCTGATCCAAGTGGAACTTGCTCTTGACCATAAGCCTTCATCTTACACCTTCAGCCTTTCTTACTCACTTGTTAAGAAGGAATTTTGGCATAGATGCTTGCTAATATCCAAGCCAATACCTCAGCTACCATTGAATCAACAAGGAAGAGATGGTGGGTATTCTTCCTGAGACTGGCAATGAGAAAAACAGAATGGAGACTAATAACACAGCTTGATTTCCTCACACTTTGGGTTCCAGGATGCCTGGGTTGAGAACTTCTCATCGTCTTGCTTACAAAGCTTTTGACCCTGCCCTGCTTTGTCTGCAGGAAGAGACCACAAAAATTCCTTCCTCCTGCTTAATGAGGTTATAGTGCACTGGCACTGAGATCAGATAGACCGTGACTTTAGACAAGGTTAATAATAATACATACTAGATAGTGTTACTGTGAGGATTGAGTGAAGCCATGCATGTAAGAGCTCACTGTAACCCTTGGCACAAAGTAAGAGCTCATCAAAAATTAAGTATTAAGATTATTACTGGGTCTATTAGAGTCCCAAGGCCTCAGTAACAAAGTAACACAAACCGGTTGGCTTAAAACAATAGAAACTTATTTTCTCATAGATCTGGGGGCTAGAAGTCTGAAATTAAGGTGTTGGTAGGGCCATATTCCTTCTGAAACTTGTAAGGGAGCATCTTTCCTTGCCTCTTCTAGCTTCTGGTGTTTACTAGCAATCCTTGGTGTTCCTTGGTTTGTAGATGCTCATTCCAATCTCTGCCTCTATTGTCACATGTCCATTTTCTCCCTGTGTGTCTCTATCTCCGTGTCTCTTCTCCTCTTCTTATAAGGACACCAGTCATTTGGATTAGTGTCCACAGTAATGACCTCATCCTTACATGATTACATCCACAAAGAGCCTGTTTCCAAATAAGACCACATTTACAGATATCAGGAGTTAGGATTTCAACATATGTTTAGGGGGGACACAATTCAACCTGTAACAATGGGACTAGACCTAAGATTTGTCACCTATCTAAATGTACACAGTGTGATTCAAGGGGCCATCCATCTACTGGAATTCCCTGAAGAAAGCTAAATAAATGCACTTAGAATACCCCAAAGTTAGCTGAGAATTATGAGTACAAATTGAAGGATAATTTATGGAGAGTCCGTGTTGACTACATATTAAAGAATAATGAGGGTCTGTATTTTCATTTTATCAAAAACTCTTCTTGCTCTATTGTCTGAGGTACCCTCTCTATCCACCTTGACATTTTAGATTAGCTGTTCTTATAAGTCACAAATAACATATCCAGATTAGGCAAAACCTTGCTAATTTATCCTTTCCTCTCCAGAGTCTCCCTCATCCGATCCAATCTTCTTAGTGCAGACAGATTGATCTTCTCAAAACAAGTCATCCTCTTTCTCCAAAAGATTGGTGGCTTATTGGCCTGTTTCTTACCTGGTGCTCAAGGCCTGCTCTATACTGACCCCTGTTAACTTGTCAGCATTGGGTCTCATTCTCAGAAACTTGCATGGATCTCACCAATTTGGCCTCAGTTTGTCAACTGGACTGAACTTTGTTCACTTTCAGGCCTGTTCCCTCTTCTGCTTTTACACATCTATTCATATGATTTCTCTATGCCAAACAACTACCAATCCTTTCGTCCTTCAAGTTTTATATCCATTTCTACTTCATTGGGGAAGATATTACTACAAATGCGAGTTATTTATTCTTCCTCTGTATTCCTGTAGTTCTTAATGTCTATTGTACTAATTTGGTACCTGTCCATTTGTTGTCTCGTGATGGCAAATACTTTTAAGGTGCATGCTTTATTCCCAAAATTATAAAATGATGTTCTTTAAGGGAGTAAAAATGTCTTATTTTTTACCGAGTACAATGTCTTGTACATGGTAGATGCTTAATAATTCCTGTTTTGTTAGGCAGAATATGAGCTCTAGGAATCACCTGGAAGAAATGTTTATTGCTCCAAACTTCCACAGAGCCAACCAAGCTAATACTAAACTTGGGGTTTGACTCAACGCACATAACGTGCACTATAAACTCTTTCATATCTTAATCAAACCTAGTTCCTGGGGCACACTGGTCATTTCTAGAGAAAAATAATCTGCTAGAAATATAAAGAAAAGTTTTTCCTAATTCTTCCCTTTGCCTCCTCTTTGAGTTCTGGCCGTGAAGTCAATTTCAGGACTGAGGTTAAAGAATAGGAGATCGGCTGAAAGATCTTCCAGTTGCTTTAATAAGCAGACCATGGATCTGCTCACTCTTTTCAGTATCTGAGGTTTGTGTAGGGTAAAAATGCACCTGTAATGATTGACTAATTTGGGGAGTTTTTCTAGTGTTCTCTGTGTGGTGTATTTTAATCAGCAGTACAATTTAGCAGCTGCATTAATTAATTAGCACGTTAATCAGGAGAGCATTTTAGCAGCTAATCTCCCGAAAACTAGCAGTTTGTGATAAAATCCTAGCAGTAGGAGAACAAGTAGCATACCAAGTTATTTTTCAATGTTATCATCACTGTGGGCCTTGCAAAGGCAGAAATTATGCAACCAATTGAAACCTTTCTTAAAATATACCTATGCAGGGCACATTTGAGAAATTGTATGCTTCATGCAGAAAGGTTTAACAATTACTACTTTCTCCACAAAGCAGCAGTTCTGAAGAAAACTGTCAGGCACTCCAAGAAACAAACTCTCTAAGTGTTCTTAAAATAGTTCTTGTGTAATTTCAGAAGAATTCAAGGTTCCTCTTCTATTAACAAGGTTATTTATGTATTAATGAGAAGTTTCAAGATATTATTTTATAGTTACATGTTAGAGCGATTAAAAAGAAGAAAATACTTGCCTTAACCATGAAAATGTTATGTCTAATTTTTAGCTCTTTAAAACCTTTATAGTGAATTTATACTTGAGAAGGAAATAGAAAACATATTTCTTCCAATACAATGTTTAGAGATAAATGCATGGAGCACCACAGCCAAATGTATTGTAATTGTTATGAAATATAAATCGGAAGCCTCCCTCACGTGGAAACATCACTCCATTTTTGCTTCATTATATCCAAAATGTAGTGACATGTGCTTTTATTTGAATCCATGCATATTGAATTCTACATGTTCCAAAATTTAAAATTTGACTGAAAAATCGTATAGGCTGATATTAAAACTTCCCTTCATGTACAAAGCCCAGGGATATTGAATTCTTATACACAGCAATCTATTAGTTTGAACTGCTAAGCAGTTCTTCATCCTCACAGCATTTTCCTGAGAGAAATCAGTGTTCTTTCATGTCTCCACCCCACTTTTTCAACCTCAGAAAGGAGAGGGTCAGAGTAACCGAGGGAGCATGTGCTGGGTAAGCATTTCCCTACATTTCAAACTCCTGTTATATTGATTTTCCTCTGGTTCATGGAAATTGCACTCTATTTAAATCATACAATACAACCTGGAAGAATTTTAATTTCCACTCTACTTTTGTCTCCATTTATAAATCACATTTATATCTCTCAATCTTATGCCCTCTCTTTTCTAAATTTTCAACTCTTCACGGCCTACTTTATCAGCAATTCCATTCCAAGCCCAAAGAAATTCCAAAACCTTCTGGAGAAAGAGAGATGAAAATTAGATATTTCTCTACAAAAAATTTATAAATTACAGTATTTATTAAGGGCCCATTTGAGTGTGATATTAGTAAGCTATTTACTTATAAATGCCTTATAAATAAAAGGCTTGCAGTGCAGTGGCTGCCCATGCAACTCCATCCACAGTTCTTTTGAGACAATGTCATGTCTTGCAGATTCTTATATGCTTAGGTTGAAATCTATGCATTCCTTTTGTCACAGCTAAAATCATTGTAATTATGTTATGAGTACATTACTTAGCCTCATTTGTGGACACAGTATTTGTTATCAATAAATGCCTTATAAATGAAAAACCTCATTTAACTATGAGTCACCATCTATTGATGTAATCCTTCTTACTATATGAACTTTTATAAATAACATAAAGCTTGCCTGGGCTCACATTCTCTCTCCCTGACTGAATTTCCTATTTCTCCCTCCATTCCCAGTTGGCTTGGATGTGTGCCTGCACACACGCACCCCAAGACAAACACACACAAGCACACGTGCACACACATACACCATCCTTCCTCTATAGTATCCATTCTAGGGGGCCTTGGTGGAGTATTGATTAGTGTGCTCTTTATTGAAGCATTTATTGTTGAAGCATACCCACTTTCTCTCTCCCTCACGGCAGATGTTTGTTCTAAAATCTGGAATAAGCCTACAGTAGGTATCCTCCGTTCACTGGATCAGTGTACCTCTAAGAGAGGTGATTAATTCATTTCTTTGAAAAATGTTTTTATAAGCCTATTACATGCATGGTTTTTCCTCTTTAGGCCCTCAAAATTTGTTATCAGGATTAATACAATACTCCTAACCTGTCTTGTTGACTTTGGTAAACTCCTTCCACCAGTGAACTATCATCTTCCACACTGTTGCATACCAGTAGTCACCTCCCTACACGAATCCTCAATTTTACCTTATTCCATTTGTTTTTTCCTAGACAGACCGTGCTCTCTTACTTCTGTTCCTTTGTAATGCTTTTCCCTAAATATGGCATGGCCTCTTCTCTCCTTGCCCTGTGTAACACATGTTCATTTTTTAAGACTCACATCTGATATCATCTATTTGCCCACCACATCCTGTTCTGAATCAGACCTATGTTAGTTACCACTTATGTGGCAAACTTATGTTAGTTACTTCCTTGAGCTAATAGACTCCTATATATATCTCTTTTCTTACTACATTTAATTTTAACAATTTTCTTGTCAGTTTTACCCAGTATATTGTGAGCCCCTTGATGTCAGGGACTGTCTTTCATCCTTTGTTCCTCAACATTTTGCAAGATGCCAGGTATATTAAGTCTTGATGTTGTTAGTTGAATAAAGATAATTTGTGATGAGAAGTAGAGAGTGGTATCAACCTGGAGCACAGGATGTTGGAAAAGGCTTTGGGCCCCAGGATGGAAGCAATTGTGCTAGAAAGGAGATGTGCTTTAAAAACATTACTTAAAAACCTTAAGGTGATGCTAGAGACTTTTACAAAACTTGGACTTTTGCAAAGCTTATGAAGTCCATGACTGGATTAGTCTAAATCCTCAGGCTGTTATGGATATGTTTTACAGCTTCAAGACAAATCAACCTACTCCTCAACTCATTAAGGGATGGCATGCCTTCACCATGCCTAAGCAATGGCAATTTGGGAACACTGAATTTTGCATCACCTTAGTGGTCAAATCCTTTAGAATGAGCCATGAAACTCATGAGATGCTAGCAAGAAAAGTCTCATGTAAGAGAGAGAATGATCCTGTAACATAGATAAAACACCCATGACCCCTATTTTAGATGAGGAAATTGAAGCTCAGAATCATTTAACAACTTGCCCAAAGTTGCACTCCTAATAAGTAACAGATGTACGTGTCAAACCTAATTTCTGAAACTAAATCCACAAGGCTATTTCTCTATGTTATGAACCACTTACCAACATCTTAAATGTCACAAAAGTAACCAGTAGTCATAACTGCTACTGGATGCATATGTGTGTCTATCTGGGGAGGCAGGAAGTGGTGGGGAAGTAGGGGACAGTAAATGAAGATTATTCTGACAAATCACTATTATTTTCATATTTAAGTAAGGTAAATTATTTTTGGAACTGACTTTCAAATATTAGGTTATTAGGAATAATTATATCTTTTCAGCTAGAAGTAAAACATCAACAAAGCTAAGTCTACTGCTCTTATGTCTTCTGAAATTAATCTTTTCTGAAAATCAAAGGCTACCGGTTGGGCCTAAAGGAGAAATGATAGAGATTTTACACTGGGTAAGTACATTGATTAGCTAATAAAACAAAGTTACATCCAGTAATAAATGTTGGTTTTACATGGTTCCTCTAATATACCTTATCACCAAATGCTTTATAGAGAAAATCTCTCATAAGATAAGAGCAATAAGAAAACATGGAGAGGTCTAGTAACTCAAGAGAGAAGGGAAGAAGCTATAAGAGGTACTACAAAATGACTGAAGGCCACAAACTGAGACAAAATTCTTTCAGCTCAGAAGGAAAGGGGGATCCAATTATTTATAACAAAACCCCATGTTAGGAATTAGGTACAAATGGTGGGCAAGAGGAAGTCACCTTGAACAATTATACTCATCAGCTGCTTTGAAGAGATAGACTGTCCTCCAAAAAAGGAGAAACATGCACTCTGGCTTTAGTGCTTTCATGTCAGTGCTAGAAGAGCCCTGAGAAGCCAACACAGCTCAAACGTTCTCAGGAGAATCTGAAATTACTTGCAAACTTAGTTGACTGACTTACTAGGAGAAATTTGTTCTTTTGAGTACAGGTATTGTAGGGTTAGAGATTTAGAACTAGAAACAGTTATTTGGGGCAGCAATATGAGATTAAAGAATCACTCTTCAACATTTAGTCCACATTCTTGAGAGACATGTGCATAGAATGCTAATGTAGGTGTGGTGAGAATAATAATCACTAGCATGGCTCTTATTTAGTTGAATTTCCAAACCATGGCCGGAAATAGTGATCTCGGGAAGAGTTTGGGAGTGAAGGGGAGGATGACAGTCCTCTCAATTGTAATTGACATACATGGCGGACCCTCTGCCACCCTCCGACCTTCATAACCAGCCACTGTGCCTAAGAAGGACATGGGAGAATATACCCGCAGTCCCACTATAGAGAGAGAATTCCAACAAGCAATAACGTCTCTCCTCTGGTAGAAGGTAGAGCAGTAATGTGCAGCTCTGAGTTATCATGGAGTCAATAAACTTTTCCTGTGTTTTCCTCTTATAAAGACTGCTTGGTAGTTATTATCCTAGTTAATCTAAATTTGTTAGCAACAGTATTCTAAAGGGTGTTGGTACTATCTTGTAGGCATAAACTTGTATAATTTCTGATCTACCATCTGTCACTAAAAAGCAAGATTATCTTGAAATCCACAGCAAGAATTGTACAGGCAAAGTATAGTGAAATAATTGAGCAGTTAATCTACTTGGAAAACTTTTCCCACCAAGTAAATTTTATAAGTCAATCAACTTTATTAAATCGAGGATAAACAGCAAATAAGAGGGCACTGACTTCAACAGGCTCAGTCTGTTGTAGAGTACACTCATCATCATCACCCATCACTCCTTAATAATTGGAGGCTGTGCAAGTATCACTATAAATTAGCTTCAAAGTCCTTAGGAGATTTCAATGGGACAGAGGGAGACTGCAATTTAAAGAACAGAAAGGATGAAGCACAAATGAAAGCAAGCCTTGCCAGCAATTCCACTGCTAAGACAAAAGTACTAAGAACCTTGTAGAGGAAAGAAGTTTGAAGTTGTTCAAGTCAGAGCAGCAAATCTGATCAAGTAAAGCAATGGCAGGTAAATAAAAGATGGGTTGACAATGTGTAATTAGTAACAATCATGAGCTTCAATTAATAACACAGCACTTAACCTCAAAATAATGTAGTTTTATTAATTAAAACAATAAATTATTTCTCTTCTACGTATATGGGTTCAAAATGCATTATGAATACTATCACTTTGTTTTTCCTACTTTACTCTTCTGTAGATGCTGTCCCATTATTCCACCTACTAGTTGCATTTGCCATTCCATTTTCTTGACCCACATTAAAATTAGGCAAGTATGAAATTAAAATTCCAAACATTTTCAAAACCTATTTCAAATTCAGAGATTTATATCCCTTACAAAATGGGATTTTGACTTTGACGCTGGTCTGGGACACATTTGATCCCTAAGCACATTTCAATACAGATATGGAATAGTTCGGGTTGTATAGGGGGGAGCAATTTTTTTAAGTATCTGAAAGTCCTTTATGACCAACTTCTCCAGGTTATTTATGTTTGGAGCATTTGACAAATTCTAAATAGGTTCTTTCCAAGTAAAGCCAAATGGACTCTATTTTCTTGATAGCATTTACCTTATATAATGACATACAGGTATTAGAAAAAAAATACCTCTGTGATTCTGTCCATACTCAGAATCTAATATAAGAAATGCCATCCAAGGTCATAAAATGTCCTCTAAACCTAACGACAACATGAAAGGCACAGAAAGAGGCAGTCGAAATGTAGGTGCAGGCTCTCTCCAGCTTGCTCTGAAATCCATGGTGGAGGGAGAGTTTCATTATTACTTAGAATATAAAGTGCCACCTTGATTAATATTCAGTGAAAATAAACGCCTAGAAAGACTTTTTGTAAAGAACAGAAATTTAGACAGAGCTTGCAGTTTAGCAAGAAAAATTCTCTTCTTAATACAAATGAGGGCAGGGTCCCTATTCACAAGAAGCTTTTAATTAAGCTGAGAAGAAAACTCACATGTGATAAATCAAAGAACCCCTCTTTCATACTCACACACGCACACACAAATTGAATTAGGTCAGAAAAAGTGTTTGTGTAAATCCTGCAGAGTATCTTCAGAAGTGGGAGTTTGTAGGCAGGCAGACCTGGATTGGATCCCAACTGGGATACTCAATGGTTGTATAACTGCCACCAACTTACTTAGCCTTCCTAGCCTTGATTTCTTCAACATAAATTTGGGAGAATATTAGTAGTCCCTGCAAAGGGCTGTCGTGAGATTTAAATGAGAAAATGCAGAGTACCTGATATACAGGAAACAGCAAATGTTAGTAAGAAGAGGAGGCTGTCTTTAGTGCAATAAACATAAGATTAAATTCTGGACTCCAGATATGTTCAGCCCTTACTCCTTCTTAATTCCTTTAAGGAGTCAGTCTATAAGCAAAACTCTGAATTAAAATTTGTCGTCTCTACTGAGACTCCTCACCACCACTGCCACCATCTCATATACTTTCTTCTTTTCAGACAGATGGTGGAATATAATTTATCAAAATACACTCAGGAAAGGTGGCATCTCAATTGCACTCCGAACTTTCTCTAAAATTTTCCCTTTTGGTTTGTCTTCTTAACACTCATTCTCTCTACCAGATCCTCCCTCTCAATCTACCGTCATTTTCATTAACTCCCCACCTAAAAACAAACAAATCAAAATTGTTGCCTCCATTCTGCAACCCACTCAGTATTATCTCTTCCTTTTCCTCCACCACCAATCTTCAGTGGAATATCTCTCACAGCAGTCCTCCTCCCCCGTAATGAATTTTATTCCCATAATCCAAACCACTTCCTATATGCTCATCATTAACTTCTGTATATCAGATCCTGCTAAAAGGATTTTCATCTTCACATTGCTCTTTTTCACCCTATCACTGCATGAGTGACTACATCTTCATCAACCATTCACTCTTCCTCATGCATAAGAATATACCATCTAAATAGAATATTGGATAGAGATTTTTATTTGCAGTCAGTCCATCCTGCCAGTTCTTGCAGCAAAGTTTTCTGGCCTCTGGCACACTCTCCTCTTGATCTCTCCGATTACATTTGCTTCACTTGTTGTATCCTTGGCACCTTGTAAGCATTTCCATCACTGTCAGTTGGGGCTTTCCTGGGTGGTATTTCTGCTCCATTTACTCAGTGAGGAAAGGGCCTCTGAGCCATTTGTCATCACCAGTAGACTTTCTTCAGGCTACGTGAGTAACTGCCCAACCTATGCTTTCAAATAAACTACAACTCTGTGTGGGTTTTCTTGTCATTTTTATCAAGTTTGACTGATATTGTAAGAGCTATAAAAAAAAAATCTGTGCATATAATCAAACTCTACCTATGAATCTTTGAAATTACTGAAAATGTTGACCAGACGGTATTGTCTGCCATTGAGTATGAATTGACTGTGCCTTGATTTACAATGTTTTCAAATCTGCAACGTCACAGAACAATTTCACGCCAAAAAAAACAAAAGGTAATACAGATCCACTAGTAAGGTAGTAAATGCTTCAATTATGTTAGGAAAAGGAGGCTGTATTCTTCTCTGCACAGACATAGCTGGGTAATCTGGGAGTTGATCTCCTTTGCTGCAAAGGACTATCCTTATAAAAAAATATATCCTTGAAGTCCAAGTAGAGATGTGGTGCTTTGGTCTGTACACAAATTAGACACAGTCCTGGACCTCTCAGAAATTCACAAAATGATGTGTTCATAAATGTCAGCTTAGATGATATTACTCACAAATGATTTCACTGTGTTTTCTTAAAAATTAATGGTTTTTCTGCAGAGTATATCTTAAAAATTAATATTTTGTCTTTTGTTTTTTGGTGTTTTTATTTTTTTTGCAGAGCATGTCTTCTGACTCTTAGATGCAATGGAGAAATGTAAATACCAAACGATTTATTTTCAAATCTCATCATTTATTCTTAAAAAGAAATGTGAAGTCCAATTTTTTTGTAGCTCTATTTATTCTACTATTATGAAGAGATTTTTATGTTTTTCTATTTTATAAGGGAAATGCTATTCTATTAGTGTCATAAAGTTCAATGTAGAGGCATTTTTAGTAGAAAAAATTATACAAAAATAATTTTTGTTAGATATAGGCTTTATATATTGAATGATATATTTATACAAAACTGTATGTTATCACCAATTCACACTTTCTTAGAATCACAAATTAAGACCTCTAGAAATATAAATAGTTTAATATAAACTTAACCACATTTTTAAATAATTTCTTTAAATTAGAACGAAAATAGCCATCTGCCCTGTATTGTATGTACACTGACATAGCTGTCAAATTTAATGATATGTGATTTGTTAGGCAAAGTATTAAGAAGTTCTTTTGTTTTAACTTAAAAGTTTGGGTCTACCAGTTAAAAAAGACAAATACCATGTGTTGCCACTTATATGAGGTATCTAAAGTAGTCAAATTCATAGAAACATAAAATAGAATGGTAGTGACCAGGGGCTGAGGGAAGGGAAAATGGAGAGCTCTTGTTTGATAAGTACAGAGATTTAGTTTTGTGAGATGAAAAAGTTCTGGAGATCTGTCCCACAACAATACGAATATAGTTAACACTACTGAGCTGTACACTTAAAAATGGTTAAGATAGTAAACTTTACATTGTGTGTGTGTTTTTTTTTTTTTTTTGGTGAGGAAGATCGGCTAACATCTGCCAATCCTCCTTTTTTTGCTGAGGAAGACTGCCCCTGGGCTAATATCCATGCCCATCTTCCTCCACTTTATATAGGAGGCCGCCACATCATGGCTCGACAAGTGGTGCATCGGTGTGTGCCCGGGATTCGAACCGGTGAACCCCGGGCCACCGCAGCATAGCACGTGCACCCAACCCCTTGTGCCACTGGGCCAGCCCCTATGTTGTGTGTTTTTTACCACAATTAAAAACAAATTTTTAAAAAGATACAAGGAAAACAGCGCAAAATAAACTAAACAATCCCATGACTAAAAATACATATATCTGGGCCTAAAAACCATTAATTCCACACTGTAGTTATATTTAATTTTTCACACTCTAATTATATTTTAAATCATGTTATTTAAGATACGTAAGCTAGAGTATGCTAAAATAAACTATTGAATAAGGTTAAATTCAGGTCAATTTGAAGAGAAACATTTTATTTTTTATTAATTGTAAAGTAGATCTCCAGTTGAGAGGTCACTTTGTTTGACTCTTTCTACAATAGGAAAGAAATGAGGTGTCTTCAACAAAATGGAAATTTTAGCTTTTAAAATAAGAAGTCTGAACCTAGTAAACAGCAAAAGCACTTATCCCTTGGTATAGTAAGCAGAACGATGGCCAAAATAAGCCCATTTGCTTTACAGACATCATCCAAGTCATCAAAAGCTCTAATAACTCTCTCTTTTTCTTTTACCTACTTAAAGTAATAATACATACAGAGCAAAAGAAAGACTTAAGTTTGCAAAATTAGAGAGATATATTCTTAATAATTTTAGAAACAGCCTATATCAACAATTCTATTTCCTGTGTTTTCATATAATAACTTGAGATAGCATATATTTTTGCATGGAGAGGAAAAGTGTACTGGTGAGCTTCATCTGTATCGTCCTGCAACTGGATCCTTCTAGTTGGCATATTCCAGTGGATCAGAGAAAATCTATGAGCCAGCTAAACCACGGAGCCATAAAATCCACCTAGAAGAAGCAAGTCATTTCACACTATGAAGGCAGTACAGGTGGATCTGCCATTTATTGAGCATTTTTATGCGCTAGAGTCTGTACAAGCTACTTTACATATGTTATATGTCGTTCAATATTAACAATTCTATGAATTAACAACATTCTCCATTTCATAAGAGGGAACCAAGATTCAGAGAGGGGAAGTGACAACCAGTAAATAGCAGAGCATGAACTCACACAAACACTCCTAAATCAATGTGTTCGCCACAGCTCTCCATATTCTCAAGCTCTTTCTTTTTTTCCTCCCTTTTTGATTTCTTTCTTTCCCAATCTTATTCTTTTATTTGCTTTACCTCTCCCCAAAATATACCCCATGGGCTCATATATCATCCATACACAGGGTTATTCATTCTTAGATGAAAAAATACATAATTTGTGAAAAATATCTAGATTGAAAAGGGACATCAGCATCATAGCAGAGTGAGTTGTTCCCTTTGTCTCTCTCCTCTCAGTTACAACCAATTGGACATCCATTGCCCAACAAAGGACTTTCTACACAGCACAACAGGACATCTAAGAGATCCATGCATCTATACATCTGAATGTGGGTGGACTGGACCTCTGGGAGGCAGTAGGACTAGGCGAATGACCCCCTCCCTAGGCAGTGGCAATCCAAGGCACATCCTCATACCAGCAAATAGAGACCACAGGGGCAGAAATGCCAGGTGTGGCTTAGTCCCTGCTCTCCAGCCCCACCCCCGCCAGTGGATC
Source organism: Diceros bicornis minor (assembly GCF_020826845.1). Taxonomy (NCBI): domain Eukaryota; kingdom Metazoa; phylum Chordata; class Mammalia; order Perissodactyla; family Rhinocerotidae; genus Diceros; species Diceros bicornis. The sequence continues at coordinate 61,118,262 of NC_080742.1, read as the reverse complement.
TGGCCTCCACACTTGTGAACAAAAGCTGCAAGGACAGAGATAGCAGGCTTAGCTTAGCTCCTGCCCACCACCCAGCACTGGCAAGTGGCACACATGCCCTGAGAATTCAGGACACAGAGCAGAACCAGTGACCCAGCTTCTTCCCTCTGCCCTAGTAGTGGTCTGATCTTTCCAACAGTCAGGAGAGTATACAAAACTCAGATTTTCCCAGCTGGGGTGGAGCATCCTGACCTGAGTTCTCAAAACACACCGGCTCGTGCTAGAGACCAGAGGCTGCACAAGCAAGCAGCAACAGCAATTTCTCCCTGCTTAGCCCCTCTCACCCCCCACGCCAGCAGTGGCAAGTGGAACCTGCCACCAGAGGCTTCAGGAACCACAGCAGAACTGATGACCCAGCCTCCAGTGGCAGAACCCCCGACACTGGCTCCACCAGCAGCGGGGGCTGCATACAGGTCCCCAGGTCCCTGGGCCCCTAGCAGCAACAGTAATGCCTGTGAAAATGGCACCCCTGTCAGCAATGCAGCCAGCACCCCCAGACAACCCAGGAGCACCAATGCAGGTGGTGCACAGGGCAGCAGCATCTGAGCCTGTGGAGAGCCAGTGGGGGAACATGAGAACCAAGTGACCCAGGAAGCAGCAGAAGTGCTTGCAGCCTGGTGACCCCAGTGGCAACACCTGAGACTGCAGTGACATTGTAAGCAGCAAGGCACTAGCAACCTCAGAGGCACAAACAACACAAGGAGAGCACTGACAATGCCTCTAGCAGAGGCAGTGGAGGGTAGAAAGTACAGGCTCTAAAATACAACCAGAAGCGGCTCAGAACCAAAGTAACCAGAGCCATACTGAAATAAGAAAGGTGGTTACAACCGTGAATGTATCAGCAGAGGATCAATTCCTCAAGTACCATGAAGAACTACAGTAACGCGGCAGAAAAGAAAGAAAATGACAACTCTCCAGAAACTAAACTTGAAGTCACAGAAGATTATAATTTAACTAAGAGAGAATTCAAAATAGCTGTCATGAGGAAATCCAAGCAGTTATGAGAAAACTCAGAAAGACAGTTTCAGTGAGCTCAGAAATAAAATTAGTGAACAGAAGGAGTACTTCATCAAAGAGATTGAAACTCCAAACAAAAAAAAAAAAGAAAGAAAGAACTTCTTGAGACAACAAAAATAATGAGATGAAAAATAAAGTAAAAAGCATTAAAAATAGAGCTGACCATATGGAAGAGAGAATTAGTGGGCTCGAAAATAGAAATCTGGAAATGAGTCAGGTGGAGGAGGAGAGAGAACTAAGATTTTTTAAAAAATGAAGAAATTCTACAAGAAATATCTGACTCAATTAGGAAAAGTAACAGAAAGGTAAAAGGTATCACAGAAGGAGAAGAGAAGGAGAAAGGAGCAGAGAGTTTATTCAAAGAAATAATAACTGAGAACTTCACAAACCTGTGGAAGGAACTGGATGTAAAAGTACACAAAGCTAATAGAACTCCAAATTATCTCAATGCTAAAAGACCTTCTCCAAGGCTTATTATATTAAAACTGCCAAAAGTCAATGACAAAGAAAGAATATTAAGGGAGACCAGAAAGAGGAAAATAACCTACAAAGGAACCCCCATCAGCCTGTCAGTGGATTTCTCAGAGGAAATCCTATAGATTAGGGGAGAGTGGAATGACATATTCAAAATACTAAAAGACAAAAACTATCAGCCAAGAATACCCTATCCAGCAAAATATTATCCTTCAGATATGAAGGAGAAATAAAAGCTTTTTGAGACAAACAAAACTTGAGGGAGTTCATTGCCACTGGACCTGTCTTACAAGAAATGTTGAATGGAGCCTTCCTATCTGAAACAAAAAGACAAAGCTTTACAAAGCTTTGAGCAAGGTGATAAATAGACAGACAGAATCAGAAAAGTGCAACTCTTTATTAGAATAGGTTAGTGAACACTTAATTATAACATAAAGGATAAAGGGAAAGAAAGCATCAAAAACAACTATGACTACTTCAATTTGATCACAAACTCAAACACAAATAAGAATAATTTGTGACAACAAAAAACAGACAGGCAAGAGGAAAAGGGTGGAATTTGCACAGGCTAATGGAGATAAGAAGCTATCAGCAGACAAAGGATGATCTCATCTATGAGATCTTTATACAAACCTCATGGTAACCACAAAACAAAAAATCAGAGCAGAATCACAAATTATAAAAAAAAAAAGAAAACTGAGAAAAATATCACAGAAAACCAACAAACTGAAATGGCAGCCAGGTATACAAAGAAAAACAAACAATGGAAATGTAGAACAACCAGAAAACAAAAGATAAAACGGCAGTATTAAGCCCTCATATATCAATAATCACTCTATATGTAAATGGATTACATTCACCAATCAAAAGACACAGAATGGCTAGATGGATTAAAAAACAAGACCCAACAACATGCTGCCTCCAAAAGACACATCTCAGCTCTAAAGACAAACAAAGGCTCAGAGTGAAGGGATGGAAGATGATACTCCAAGTAAATGGCAACCAAAATAAAACAGGTGTAGCCATACTTCTACCAGACAAAACGGACTCTGAGCCAAAAAAAAAAAATAACAAGAGACAAAGATGGACATCATATAATGATAAAAGTGACATTCCACTTATTAATACATATAAACCTAACACAGGAGCACCAAAGTATACAAAGCAACTATTAATAGACCTGAAGGGAGAAATTCACAGCAACACAATAATAATAGGGGACTTTAACACCCCACTTACATCAATGGATGGATCATCCAGACAGAAAGTCAATGAGGAAACAATAGCTTTGAATGAAACACTAGATGAGATGAACATAGTAGATATACATAGAACATTCCATCAAAAAGCATCAAAATATACATTCTTCTCAAGTGCACATGGAACATTGTCAAATATAGACTATATGTTGGGAAACAAAGCAAGCCTCAATAAATTAAAGAAGAATGAAATCACATCAACCATTTTTTCCAACCACAATGGCATGAAACTACAAATCAACTACAAGTAAAAAGCTGGAAAAGTCACAAACTATGTGGATACTAAACAACATGCTACTGAACAACTATTGAATCAATGAATAAATCAAAGGAGAAATCAAAAAATACCTGGAGATAAATGAAAATGAAAACACAACATACCAAAACTTATGAGATGCAGCAAAAGCAGTATTAAAAGGAAAGTCTATTGCAGTACATCCCTACCTCAACAAACAAGAAAAATCTCAAATAAACAATCTAACTTTATACTTAAAAGAGCTAGAAGAAGAAGTACAAACAAAGCCCAAAGTCAATAGAAGGAAGGAAATAATAAAAATCAGAGCAGAGGGGCTGGCCTGGTGGCATAGTGGTTAAGTTCATGTGCTCCACTTCTGTGGCCCAGGACTCACGGGTTTGGAAGCCAGGCGTGGACCTACACAGCACTCATTAAGCTGTGCTGTGGTGGCGTCCCACATACAAAACAGAGGAAGATTGGCACAAATATTGGCTTATAGAAAATCTTCCTCAAGCAAAAAGAGGAAGATTGGCAATAGACATTAGCTCAAGGCCAATCTTCCTCACCAAAAAAAAAAGAAAGAAAGAAATAGAAAAAAAATCAGAGCAGAAATAAATAAAATAGAGACTAAAAAAAACAATAGAAAGGATCAATGAAACTAAGAGCTGGTTCTTTGAAAAGATAAACAAAATTAACAAACCCTTAGACAGATTCACTAAGAAAAAAAGAAAAAAGGCTCAAATAAATAAAATCAGAAATGAAAAAGGAGAAATTACAACAGACACCACAGAAATAAAAAGGCTTATAAGAGGATCCTACAAAAAGCTATATTCCAACAAATTGGATAATCTTGAAGAAACCAATAAATTCTTAGAATCATATAAACTACAAAAACTAAATCAAGAAGAAATAGAGAAGCTGTATAGATCAATCACGAGTAAAGAGATTGAAACAGTGATCAAAAACCTTCCCCAAAATAAAATTCCAGGACCAAACGGCTTCTCTGGTGAATTGTACCAAACACTCAAAGAAGATTTAATACCTAGCCTTCCCAAAAAAAGCAAAGAGGACTGGATGCTTCCTAACTCATTTTACAAGGCCAACATTACCCTGATACTAAAATGAGACACAGGCAACACAAAAAAGGAAAATTACAGGCCAGTATCGCTGATGAACACAGATGCAAAAATCCTCAACAAAATACTAGCAAATTGAATACAACAATATATTGAAAGGATCATACACCAAGACCAAGTGGAATTTATACGAGGGATAAAGGGATGGTTCAACATCTGCATATCAATCAATGTGATACACCACATTAACAAAATGTGAAGAATAAAAATCACATGATCATCTCAAGACACAAAGAAAGCATTTGACAAGATTCAACATCCATTTATGATACAAACTCTCAATAAAATGTGTGTAGAAGGAAAGGACCTCAACATAATAAAGGCCATATATGACAGACCCACGGCCAACATCATACTCAATGGTCAAAAACTGAAAGCTATTCCTCTGAGAACAGGAACAAGACAAGGATGTCCACTCTTGCCACTCTTATTCAACACAGTATTGGAAATTTCAGACAGAGAAATTAGGCAAGAAAAAGAAATAAAAGGCATCAAAGTTGGAAAGAATTAAAATTGTCACTATTTGTGGATGACATGATTCTATATATAGAAAACCCTAAAGAATCCACCAAGAAACTATTAGAAATGATTAACGAATACAATCAAGTTGCAGGATACACAATCAACATACAAAAATCAGTTGCATTTCTATACATTAATAACAAACTAGCATGAGGAGGAATCAATAGTACAATGTCATTTACAATCACAACAAAATGAAAAAAAATACCTAGGAACAAATTTAACCAAGGAGATGAAAGACCTATACACTGAAAACAATAAAACATTACTGAAAGAAATCTAAGACATAAAGAAAGATATTCCATGCTCATGGATTTGAAGAATAAACATAGTTAAAATGTCCATATTACCTAAAGCAATCTACAGATTTGAAGCAATCCCAATCAGAATCCCAATAATATTCTTCACAGAAATAGAACAGAGAATCCTAAAATTTATATGGAGCAATAAAAGACTCCAAATAGCCAAAGCATGCCTGAGAATAAAGAAAAAACCTGGATATTTGAATTATTGAAACAGTGATCAAAAACCTGAATGCAAAATATACTACAACGCTATAGTAATCAAAACAGCATTGTACTGACAGAAAAACAGACAAACAGATAAATGGAAGAGAACCAGGACCCCAGAAATAAACCCACACATTTACGGATAGTTCATTTTTGACAAAGGAGCCAAGAACATACAATGGAAAAAGGAAAGTCTCTTCAATAAATGGTTTTGGGAAAACTGGACAGCCACGTTCAAGAGAATAAAAGTAGACCACTATCTTACACCATACACAAAAATTAACTCAAAATGGATTAAAGGCTTGAATGTAAGACCTGAAACCATAAAACTCCTAGAAGAAAACATAGGCAGTATGCTCTTTGACATTGGTCTTAGCAGTATCTTTCTGAATATGTCTCCTAAGGCAAGAGAAACAAACAAAAAAATAAACAAATGACTACATCAAACTAAAAAGCTTCTACATGGCAAAAGAAACCATCAACAAAACAAAAAGACCACCTGACAATTGGGAGAAGATATTTGCAAACCAAATATCTGATAAGAGGTTAATATCCAAAATGTGTAAAGCACTCATACAACTCAACAACAAAAACACAAATAACCCGATTAAAAAACGGGCAGAGGATTTGAACAGACATTTTTCCAAAGAAGATATACAGATGGCCAACAGGCACATGAAAATATGTTCAACATCATGAATTACTAGTGAAATGCAAATCAAAACCACAATGAGATATCACCTTATGTCCATCAGAATAGCTATTATTAAAAAACAAGAAATAACAAATGTTGGAGAGGATGTGCAGAAAAGGGAATCCCCACTAACAGCCGGTGGGAATGTAAATTGATGCAGCCACTATGGAAAACAGTATGGCGATTTCTCAAAAAGTTACAAATAGAACTACCATATAATCCAGCTCTTCCACCTCTGAGTTTTTTTTCCAAAGAACATGAAAACACGAATGCAAAGAGATAATATGCATCCCTACATTCATTGCAGCATTACTCACAATAGCCAAGATTTGGAAACAATCTAAGTGCCCATCAACAGATGAATGGATAAATATGTGGTATACAATGGAATACTAAGCCATAAAAAAAGACAAAATCGTGCCATTTGAGGCAACATGGATGGACCTTAAGGGTATTATGCTAAGCCAAATAAGTCAGACAGAGAAAGACAAATACCGTATGATTTCACTCATATATGGAAGATAAACAAACAAACACATAGATAAGGAGAACAGATTGCTGATTACAAGAGAGGAAGAGGGTGGGGGGAGGGTGAAAGGGGTAAAGGGGCACACATGTATGATGATGGATTAAAAACTAGACTATTGCTGGCAAGTACGATGCAGTCTATATAGAAACTGAAATACAATAATCTACATCTGAAATTTACACAATGTTATAAACCAACGTGACCTCAATAAAATAATTAAATTTAAAAACATCCAGATTCAATAAATCCATAAAAATGACTTTTTTCCCACTCTGAGTAAAGCTGTTTGTCAACATTAAGGCAAGGCTCTAAATGAATCACTCACAAAAATGAAACAAAAATCTTTCACTGCCGCCACGTTCTCACCTTCATAGCCCGCTCTGTTCTTTTCAGCTAAATCGTGTTTCATAGTGGCTGGACATGTTCATAGTTCTTCCCCTTTACGACCAGAGGTAAGACAATTTCATTCTATTAGCTGAAATTTTAGGAAGATTTTATTTATATACTCAAAAACTTGTGAATAAGCATTGAGTCTATCTCTACAATTAAGAGTGACAAGTCCAGGGGCCAGCCCAGTGGCGCAAGCGGTTAAGTGCGCGCACTCGGCTGCGGTGGCCCAGGGTTCGCCCATTTGGATCCCAGGCGTGCACCAATGCCCTGCTTGTCAAGCCATGCTGTGGCGGTGTCTCATATAAAGTAGAGGAAGATGGGCATGATGTTAGCTCAGGGCCAAGCTTCCTCAGAAAAAAGAGGAGGATTGGCATCAGATGTTAGCTCAGGGCTGATCTTCCTCACACACACAAAAAAAAGAATGACAAGTCTGATTTCTAATGATAATTAGTATGGCTGCTTCTGCCATTTTCGAAGACTATTGTACAGCGATTTTACCTAATTGTCTACTACTGTTAGCTTCTAGCTTGCTACTTCTTTTTATTTAATATCCCCCAAGCCTTGATTTGACATTTATCCATTATCCTATATTAAATGTTGGTAATTCAAACACCTACATTTTCTATCTTACTGTAAAACTAATTTTCATGGTCCCCTGTTGCTAAGTCTTGCTTATTAGTGATATGAGGTGTAGAATTATAGAAATCATATAAAAGCATCTAGCTACTTCTCATGATATTAGGTAACTCAACAGAGTTTCCAAAGGTGAAAGGGCGCTGGGTTCTTTTTTTTTTTTTTTTTTTGCTTCTCACCGATCCAAATGACATAAAAGTTTGGACCAGTTTTCATGTAAAAAGATGAATAACAATTCCCAAAGAAGGGACAGCCAAGCCTTTAGATTGGATTTGCAGAACTGGCTTTAATTTGTTTCTGTTCATAATGAGATATATTACACAAACTTGTTTAATATATATATTATCTCTATATATTTCTCTATCTATACATATTTTAAATTCTTTCATTTTGAGGAAATCACCATCTTCAATATAATAAACAAAAACCTCTACATTGCTATGTACTCCCAGTTTTTCATTATTTTTGTCTTGTCCTGTGCACTCAGTATTTGTCATATTGATTATGATCTTCAAGCTCCATAGCTTTACTTTGACCTAGTAATTGTTTCACCTATGCAGAATGGTAGAGTCACCCTTAGATCTTGTGACTGTGTTTGTGAGGGGAAAGAGGGTCACATGTTGCTGAAATAAACTCTACCAAGCCAACTAAATAAATTTTTCGCTCCGATTCTAATTTTCCACAACCTATTACCTTCAGTGTAGCCAATGCGTTAGCAAGGCCACTTAGAACATCAGGGACACAAAATTTGCATGTACCCTATCCAAGCAGACCCACAATTTCTCAGAAATTTGGAATGTTTAAAATGATGGCATACTTATGAGTATGGGATGTAAGGTATATCTTATAAGATTAGTACACCTTTTTGTCTAATTTTTAGCAGACTTTGTCCCATATTTTCAGGCAACATTCAGTTGGCTTTTCATTGCTGCTATACTTGAGAAAATGTTCCTTCTCTCATTCATGGCCAGCTCAAATCTCCCACATTTGAAGAGAAGTAAAACCAGCTGTGTTAAAAACACAACCTAAATTTTCTTACCGCCACAATTTCCCCCAGACCAATATTTTGGGAAATCTATAATATAGTTAGCCAAGCACTGGCTTGGGGAGTTGACCAGTGTGGTAGAAGGTAAAGAAGAAGGAATTAAACTTTCCAAGGCTTTTAAATTTATAACCACTGTAACATAATCTAAAACAACGTGGGGAGGATGACTGTCCGACTCCCACACATGTACTCATCAAAGGTGAGTTATTTTTCCTTTTCAAGATGCCTTTGATTTTCATTTTAAAATGATTCACCTGTTGAATAATGTTTGGGTGGGGAAAGGAGGATCAATAAGACAGATCTGGGCAGTGAATTTAAATATTTCTGCCTACCATTTGCAATGACCCTTAATATCAATTTACCTTCTCTTCCTCCTACTCAGAAACATGTTAAATCATCAGCAAACCCAGCTAGAGAGACAAAACTAGTTTCAGGAGGGATTTAAGCGTAAGATAATTCAGCAAACCAAGTAATGCAATTAGTTATTCAGTTTTTCAGTCAGTCAATCAACCTGTTAGCCAAATTCAAACAAGCATGGTTTGAATATCAAAAAAGAGGCGTTAATCAAAATGACAGAAACACATCTAGAAATATTAGAGGATAATTGGTCCAAAGAAGGCAAATATAGGTGGTTGGAAATAGAACTCCTATTTATTGAACACCTCATTTAATCCTTACAACTGTTATAAATTATGCTTAATACTCTAATGTATACCCATATAATTGATTTTTGAAATATCAGATAATGCTTGAAATAAAATGGGAAAATACACCTCTTTATTTGTCAAATTAAAATAGTTCTCCTTTCCAATAATTTGTTTAAAATTTTTATAAAAAAGCATGACTCTGAAACAGTAGTTGGTTCTTAATATTTTTTATATAGATTACTTTGAGAAGTTGAATTTAAAAATTATGAGTCTTCTTTCTCAGACAAATGTGCCTTTAAAATGTGCATGTATACCCAAAATTGTTGATACAATTTCAGGGGATTCATGGGCCCCTAAGCATCCTTGTACCTACTTCAATATCTGGTATATACACACACACATACACACACACGCCCTAAATCCCCAAAGCCTGCAGCCTCTTTCTTTCTCTGAGTCCTTACTCCATAACCTAATACTTGATATCTAATTTTTTATCTTTCCCCGTTAATTTATTGAACATAATTCTTGCCTTTTCAGCCACAAAATAATATCTTCAGAGAAATGTGCCTTTTGTATTCCAGCTGGCACATAGAAGATGCTTGATGATCACATGGGGATTATTGGAAAGGAAAGCGGAAGTACATGAAAGCCATGATTACATGAGACCTTACATGTTGCCCATTGAAATGTGGAACATTTCCACTTGCAAATGCTTACATTGTCTCTGATCATTGCTTCTTCTGCGTCTTTTCTCCGCTAAATCAAGGATTACTGCATGGCCCCGTGATGTTTTACACAATCACTGTCAAGCTCTGCCCTACAGCTACCTGCATTTCAGCTTCAGCGAGCCAAATCCTCCCACTTACAGGGCACAAAGTTTGAGCCCAAACTTTGGAGCTTTAGGGGAAAGACGTCTTTACTTCTTTATCTCTGTTCAGCATGGTACTCCCTCATTCGATGTCTTCACACTCCCTAGTCAAATCCCTTCACCTTTGTGTGTGACCTAAGGCCGTTTAAAACTACCAGGCAAGGACTAGTACTGCCACGGGCTTTCCTTTAATGTAGCAACATAATAGAGAAAATATGCTTATCCTAGAGAGAAGTTTTGTCACGCTGTGGTAGGTCAGTTATATGCTTAGCTGACCGCCTTCTGTAGTCCCTTGAAAAAAGAGTAGAAAATTGGTATCTGATGCTAAGAATCACTGAAATCTCAGAAAATGGATTCATCTTTTGATACCTACTTCCCCTTTATGGAAAAGAACAAAAAAACAAAAAGTACAACACGTGTGCTAAAGTGGTTACAAGTAACATGTGCCATGTCTCATGTTATTCCAGCTTCCTTCCTTCCAGTCATCATCCTAAGTGAAAATAAATAAAAAAGTCTTTTTAAATAGAAATCCATACTAATGATTTTTCAAGCAGATGGATATAAGACAAAGAGTTTATGATGCACATATCTAGTACTTTGTTTCCCTTTCCTGGTTTTATTGCAAATATGTGACATGAAAAATTAGAGTTAGAGAAAAAAAACATTTCCAAAATTATCACTGGCCATTTGCTCATTTTATAGACTCTGTTTCTCCCCATATTATTTTCTCAATGAAATTATCACTTTCTCATTTAGATAGCACTGAATCTACACTTAAGTTAATTACAGAATTTGCCATTAAGGAAATGTAGGCTGGATGTGTTTGAGAGGTCTGAGCTAACCTCAGAAATACCCAAATAAGCCTTAAGCTTGACTTAAAGAAGGAGATCTAGTAAATAATGGATGGGAAGAAGGGGTAGTCTCAGGGACATTGATTGTCTGAACACAGCCTCAAGCTAAAATATTGTTCAGCATCTGTCATGTAATGAATGACTCATTTTGAATTTTGAAGTTGCTAGCTTTGAGAAGAACTCACAATCCTAGATTTAGAAGCAATTTCTGTGTAAACTTGGGGCAAATGCTCTAGTAGCTGGCCCTTCTACCACATGCCACAGAAAACCCAGCAAGTGGAAACCAAAGGGAATGAGCAAAAAGCGTGGGAGTGGGCACGAGAGGGAAGATTGTGGGTGAAAATAGTCTCACCATGTAAGGAGCAGGTGGAAACCACAAAAAGTAATAAGAGCATAGGGAGTCTTAGATTACAACAATCTTAGAGCCAAAGTCGAGGAGCACTTAGAGAACAAATGTCATCCCCAAATCCTTCTTTGATGCTTGCTAAGGCCCAAATGATTAACCATCAGAGGAAATTTTGCCTTTTTCCAAAGCTCGGTGATGACAAAAGTGTCTCTTCACTTACACAGAGCAAAGCAGCCAGACTTTTGAGGAGAGACCCTGTTCCACTTGGCTGAGGATTAGACATTGTTAAGTAATCTACTATTACTTAATTTCTTTGTTGCCCATATCTCTGAGGGGAATCCTACACTCATATGGGGGAGAAAGTGAGATAGAAAAGTTTAAAATGGACATTTCCCACGAGGGGAAAAAGGACACAAAATGTTCTTTCCACTTTGTATTACTAGCCCCCTTTGTAGATGTGAGTATAACTGTATATAATGAAAAGTCTGATACCTGGATTTTGCCTAAGGAATTTAGCATTTCCATCTGGGGTAAATATGTTTCATCGGTTTTCCATATGATGTCTCTTAGGGATATATGCAGCAATTAAGTGAAAAAAATAGTTCTGACCTGAGTTCAAATACTATGGCTTCCCTAAATTGAACCATTTATTTAGAAGAAAACCGGCCTTAATAATTTCAACACATTTTAATCCAGCCTCCAAACTCTCTTCTCTGCATTAGACACTATTAGTTCATCTACAAAGCCTTCCTATGTCAACAGTTAGTTTCTGAAACAATTGTTTTCTTTTGGTTTTGTATTCTGCGATTTCTCCAAAGTAAAAACTGAGCAATGATGAATTATGGAAAAAATACTTTTTCCTTCCAAGACATTCATGTCTAGTCTTTGTTTAAATAATTCTAGGTACCATTTTTGCCTACAGAAAATAACAACAAATAATGAAAATAGACATCAAGTTTAGTATTGTTTCAGTTCCTAAAGGCTTGCCGTTTTCACATTGGCTTCCCCCACAAGGTAAAAACCACCCAAATATCAGAGGAATCGCTTTCAGCACATATTGTTTCCCGAAGTGATGTCAGTGAAATCATAAGTCGATTTCATTCCTGCAACTACAGTTTCTTGCTGTCTTCCTTTCCTTTGCTTTCAGCTTGAGTGAGAAATTTATTTTTGACAGTTGGTTATTACGAGGAGCTAGTCATGCTGGATTGTAAAATACTGAAATCTTTTTTTGTATAGTTACTGAGCACTTCCTATTCCATCAAAATATAGGCAAAATCTTTATAGAATTCCTGTTAAATATCTTTCACTGTGGTGCCATCATTGAATGATACTGAAATGTGATAAAAGCAGGTGAGCCAATCTATTAGGTGTGTTGCAGCTTCTTATACAAAGGAAGCAGGATTTAGACCTCTGTTTTTTTTGTTTAGGAGAAAAAAAGTCATAATAGAACTCCCTTGACTGTTCTCAACCTTACTTAGTTAAGAGGGCCTTACGGTTTCCCTCAGCTTGACTAAACTTTAGACGAGCTTCTTTCAGACTCTAGGCCCTGACTTTTCTGGCAGTGTTTACTTTAGAAAACTTGTAAATTCTTTCTCTGCCCCTTTAAGATGTAATATTTTTTAAAAGCCTCTTGCCAATTTTACAACCCAAGAATGTCTTTCTCAAGGCCTTGGGAGCCATCTCTTTGAAATGTAAACATCAAGAAAGATTTCTGTTTCTTTGAGAGAGTAGGAGCCACAAAATTGGAGGATGCCTTGCTCAAAGTTATCAAGTTACCTTCTGTCATGAAGCTTGCTTTCCCTTTGGGTAAAGCCGATTAACACACACAGATGGCCTAGGACCCCAACCCCAACCCCAAGCTTAAAAAAAACATTCTCACCCTTTGTGTCAGTGGAGCTGAGCTCAGACTCAGTTCTGGTATCTCTTATTGCAATGGCCTTGAATAAAGTCTTTCTTACCTGTTTAACTTTGTGCAGTGCAATTCTTGTTTTGACAAGTGTTAACGGATATGCAATTCTATAACATTAGTATACTCAAGGTTTTGCCAGGCCTGTCTCTGGACATACTTTCAAGTATAAAAAAAGAAGATGCTGGGGCCGGCCCAGTGGCATAGTAGTTCAGTTTGTACACTCCACTTCAGCAGCTCGGGGTTTGCAGGTTTGGAACCCAGGCACAGACCTACGCACTGCTTATCAAGCCATGCTGTGGCAGGTGTCCCACATGTAAAGTAGAGGAAGATGGGCACGGATGTTAGCCCAGGGCCGATCTTCCTCAACAAAAAGAGGAGGGCTGGCAACAGATGTTAGCTCAGGACTAATCTTCCTTACAAAAAAAAACAAAGAAGAAGATGGGGCCGGCCCGGTGGCATAGTGGTTAAGCTCGCGTGCTCCACTTCAGTGGCCCAAGGTTCGCAGGTTCAAATCCCGGGCGCAGACCTACACATCGCTCATCAGGCCATGCTGTGGCAGCATCCCATATACAAAGTAGATGTATATGGGATATTAGCTCAGGGACCATCTCCCTCACCAAAAAAAAAAGAGAAGACATCAAAAACAGACTTAAGGCTATTACATAATACCAGAACAAATATAAAATCAAATGAGCCGCTAATAGCTATTAAAATGTTCATGGAGAAGACTCCGACCAAAGAAAAACATGATTTATTTACTTCCTTTATCTTTCTACAAAAGACTCAAGCAAGTTTGGAATCAATAAAATAATAAACACAGGGAAAAAATAGAATGGAAGAATAATGCAAATACAACTCCCAGAAGAGAGCTTACAGGTGTTGTGATCAAGCTTCAAATTCAGTTCTAAAGTTCCCGACAGCCAGAGAAAGAAGGAAAAACGTCAATTCCTCAAGGTGACTTTTCTTAATTAACTTTTAAAAGACATGTTCATGTAGAATTGTATATGGGACACTGAGAGATGTAATAGAGAATGTTTTCACGTTAAACGTAAACATACATTTGTGTTTACAGCAAGTGCTATAACATTTTTCTTATAGTTATTTCCTACAGTGACCACTGATAGAAGCCAAGAGTTTAACCCTGAAATATAGAGAAAGCACAGGGAAGGTGATTCTAGGATTATAATGGATTCTGAGTATGTCAGGCTTTCCTTGTGCGACTGGCGTTGAGAATTAAATTCAAAGTGCTTTAATAGATGGAATACTCTCTTTTCCTCATTCTATGCTTTGGAAACAAGTAACCCAGTGACAGAGCTGGTTTTCTATTGTGAATGCAAGAAAGCTAAGGAATGTTCAGAGCTGGATGAAGCCCTGCCCATCTTTGTCCAGAAATAGAACCTGGAGGCATTGCTGTTGTTTTACACAACTCCAGGAGGCACATTACATGGAAGATAATGTGATTCAAGCTCCCCAACGCTGTGTAATTTATGGCAGTGCCAGGATACAGGGAAGCAAACTTAGGATTTTGCCCGTGAAACTGCTTCAGATGACCTCTAACTCTGAGGCCACAAGAACACATGGAATAAATATATTTTATCAGGAAAATTTTCATGACCAGTGGTAGTAGTCACCAGCCACAGTCTAGAAAGAATTTAATAATGATTTCAAAGTGATCTGATTCTGGGAAACATGGCATCAGGTGATAAGGAAGGGAGACTCTATAAAATTCTCTGTTGATAGTTACGTTTTTTTCTCAGCTATCATTTTAATTGTGAGCATTCTTCTGACAGTTTATTTCTCTGCTCACTACTTTAATAATAATCATCATAATAATAATACAATAATAATAATAACAGAAGTAGCATTAGTTATGCTTCTTATGTGCCACACACTGTTCTAAGAGATTTAGATATGTTAACTCATTTAAACTTCATAAAACCTCAATAACAAAAGTACTATTATTTCCCCCATTTTACAGAGAAAAGTGAGGCACAGTGCAACTAAATAACTATTCCAATGTCTTGCAGCAAATACATGATGTAGCCAGGATTTAGCCTCTGACATTCTGACTCTGGAGCCCATTCATTGGCCAGAGACAGAGAGTGCTCATCAAATATTATAAGTACCCCCCTGTAATCCCCAGACTATTTTGCTGGGAAAATGAGAATGAAGTCAAGTGACTTTCTTACCAATTAACTATCAGTATAAAGAACATGGATCTCTTCTGGGATGAGGCAAATAAGATCTGATGTGTCTCTTCCATTCTTGTCTTCCTCTATTAGAGTGAGGTGGAAGGCATCTGTGAGATGGCAGTGTTACAAGATGGAAGAGGGACAGATCCCAGAGTCGCCAGGTGGAAGAAAGCAATGACCAACCTACAGAAGACTTTGCATTACGTGAGAACTAAACTTGAGATTTCAATTTGGGAAGTGATTTGTTATTTGACATAGTCTTTTCTACTTTAACTAATACAATGCTCTTAAACACTTCCCTATGGAATCTCATTCACAGCTCTACATCTATTCCCTAGCTGATTACATCCACAAACTTGATTCTAAATGTCATCTATTTGCTGATGTGTTCCAAGATTAAATCTCCAAATTTGAGATTCCCGTATCCAACCACCACTTGGAGGATATAGAGTCAATATTTTGAAAACTCATCTCTGTTATAAAAACTCTCAGGAAACTAGGAATAGAGGAGAACTTCCTCAACTTAATAAAGAATATCTACAAAAAATCTACAGCTAACATCGTACTTAATGGTGAGAAACTAGAAGCTTTCCCACTAAGATCAGTAACAAGGCAAGGATTCCCATTTCACCTCGCCTTTTCAACATCACACTGGAAGTCCTACCTAATGCAGTAAGATAAGAGAAGGAAATAAAAGGTATACGGACTGGGAAGGAATTTTTTCATAAAACTGTCTTTGTTCACAGATGATATGGTCATCTATGTAGAAAATTGGGAAGAACTGACAAAAAAAAAAATTCCTGGAACTAAGTAATTATGACAATGTTTTAGGATACAAGGTTAATATATATAAGTCAATCACTATCCTACATACCAGCAATGAACAAGTGGAATTTGAAATTAAAAGCCCAATACCATTTATATTAGCACCCTCCAAAATATGGAATATTTAGATATAAATCTAATACAATACATACCAAATCTATATGAGGAAAGCTACAAAGCTGATTAATGAAATCAAAGAACTAAAATGGAGAGATATTCCATGTTCATGAATAGGAAGACTCAAAATTGTCATGACGTCAGTTCTTCCCAACTTGATCTACAGATTCAATGCAATCCCAATCAAAATCCCAGAAAGTTATTTGTGATATTGACAAACCGATTCTAAAGTTTATATGGAGAAACAAAAGACCCAGAGTAGGCAACATAATACTGGAGAAGAACAAAGTTAGAGGACTGACACTATCTGACCTCAAACTTAATAGAAAGTTGCAGTAATCAAGACAGGGTGGTATTGGTGAAAGAAGAAACAAATAAACCAGTGGAAAAAAATAAAGAACCCAGAAATAGACCCCCATAAATATAGTCAAGTGAGAGGTTGAGAGAAAAATAATTTTTAGCATAGAATTCTATACCCAGCAGAACAATCTTTTAAGAATGAGGATGAAATAAAGACAATTTCAGACAAACAAAAATTGAAGCTATAGACTACCCTCACTAAAGGAAGTTCTAAAGAATATATCTAAGATGGAGGAAGTGTATCTCTGGAAAAAGTTGAAGATGCAAGATAATGAATAAAAGTAATGGTAACTCTGTTGACAAATAATGAGCAAACATTAATTGAGAGTTGCTTCTCCTCAACATTTAGAAACGTGTCTGCAGGGATGGTAGGGGAGCGGGGTAGACTGTAGGACATCTGTGTTTGCTAATTGGCTTTACTCATAGAGATAGTAAACTTTTTTTCATATCTTTGTGATAAGAAGTAACTTTACAACTTGGAGCAAGGTACCAGCTGAAGTTAGGCTCCTACCTTCCCACAGAAACTGAGAGACAAGGACATTGTCTTCCTTGATGATTACATTTCAAACAAATGATTCCCAGGTCCTTGAGAAAGACATTCCTAAGTCTTAAAACTGGCAAGAAGCTTTTAAAAAGATTTACATCTCAAAGGGCTAGGGAAAGGATTTATAAAATTACAAGTTTCTTAAGTAAATGCTCGAAGAGAAGGGAATTTAGGGCCTAGACACAAGAAAAAGCCTGTCTAAAGTTTAGTCAAGCTGAGGAACACATTACAGTCTTCTTGGTCAGCAGGTGTTATGGACTGAATTGTGTCCCCCAAAATTCATATGTTAATCCCTAACTCCCTAAATGACTGTATATGGAAATAGGGCCTTTAAAGAGGTAATTAAGGTTAAAGGAGGCCATAAGGGTGAGACCTTAATCCAATAGAACTGGTGTCTTTATAAAAAGAGGAAGAGACACCAGAGCTGGAGCACAAAGAAAAGGCCATGTGAGGACACATTGAGAAGGCAGCCCGGAAGAGAGAACTCACTAGACACCAACCCTGCTGGCATCTTAATCTTGGAATTTCAGTCTCCAGAAATACGAGAAAATAAATTTCTGTTGTTTAAGCTACTCATCCTGTGGTATTTTGTTATGGAAACCTAAGAGGACTACTATAGCATGTATGAATGAGTGAATGAATGAGTGAATGCATATTGCCTTCCATTATTAGGAATCCATCTTAACACAAGTTTAGTCAAGTTTAATTAAAACATCAGAATTGGGTTGGCAAACATGGCATCCTTCTGGCACATTGATATAGTTTTTGGTGATTCTATTTGTATGGTTTATAGAAGTAAATTCATTATGAAATGGTATTAGTTTCTTATGACTTAATACTGTAAATTAAATATGGCAAATCTGAAGAGGTGATTAGTAAAAACACAAGAATTATAAATCAGAAGGCTCAGAAGTTCTTGATTAAGCTCAGTAATTGAAGAAATGTACTAAGACCCATGACTACCAGAACAATAAGATTCACTACCTAATTTCTAAAAGAGACCTATGAAGGAAGCAGTGGTTTATAGATAGGTATTTTTGATCTGATGGAATGTAGCTTTTAAATCCATCCTTACTTCAGTTCTTCTTTCCTTTAAATCTTAACATGCTTCATTTATGCTGGCACTTAATATGCTTTAATCATAATTTGTTTCCATGTTATTCAGAGTCTCTTCTAAAATTTTGTTTATTAATTCATACTCCTGCACCTGTAGCCTATCTATGATATTTATGATATTCTACGGTAAATTACCAAAAGGAAAGACTGACAATTTCTAATTACCTTCTACTCATTTCTCATACTCTACTAATCCAGCCAATACCTTCCAAAATCCATAGATGTGAACTTGATGTATTATTTTTATTTTATTAACTCATCCAACTAATATTCACGTGGCCATCCACCAGACACTATACCAGTTACTGGGGCTAGAGTGATGAATTTGACATACTCCCTGCCCTCTTTGAGCTTGCCATTTAGTAGGAGACTCACATGTAAACTAAAGTACAAGGAGAGGGATTAGCCAATTCAACCCGAGTGAGGAGGGGATGTGTCTTAGATAAGAGGATGCACCAGCTGGACATTAAAAGATGAGAAGGTGTTTTCCAGGGGGCCAGATGCATAAGACTGAATCAGGGAAAACAACAGTCTGGAGGTTGGCAAGATAAAAAAAATTCAGAAAATGTTTAACCTAATTTGAACAAATGAGACATATAATACATTAGTTTGTAGAGTATATAAAGTAAGACATTGTAGTTTATATCTTTTCAAGTCCTTGTCAGAAATATTTTCATGTCTGCCTAAATATATCAACACTAGGCAAATAGATCTAAGAACATCCATATGTTTTTATCCAGATCATTTGTTTTACCTTTCAAATGCTTTGCATATCAAGATCTAGAGAAATAATTTAAAATAATGTCAGAAAGGAAATTGATGTATCTATAACCTGGGGATTTGATCCTGAAGCTGTTTGATATGGTAAAATACCTTAAATATTAATGTTTATTTTCCCAATTATACACACAAAACATATTCATCATAAAAGTTTTGGAAATACATAAAAATAAGAAGATCATCAGTTAACTTATCTTAATACTAGGTACATATAATGAACATAGACAGTCTCTATTTTCACTTAAATGATATTTTTGGTTTTTAAAACATAAGGTCAAATTGCCCACCAGGAACATTATACCAATTTCTATTTCCCAGACAGTGTCAAGATGGCAGCGTAAACAGATTCTGAACTCACCCACTCCAATGGACACAACTAATTTACAACTACTCTTGGATTACCCCTAAGAGAGAATTGAAAACTGGATAAAAACAACCCTGACAACAAGGGAGCATGCTGACTGAGGTGGAAGAAGCAAAAATTCCTTTCTGGAGAGAAAAAAGCCACCTTTGAGCCATGACACTTTATGGCCAGCTGGGAGCAAACTTAAGGTACAAAGCCTTCCCTGGAGGAGTGGGGGACCCAAGCAGGGGAGTGTTACCACAATAAGCAGAATTTGGACTCAGCACAACGAAGACAAGTGTCATAAAATCTGGCTTTGCTGGCTATTAACTACAAGGAGGAATACCTCCAGAAAAGCTTTCAGACATAAGGGGGGAATAAATGCCTGCTCTTAAAGGACCCATGCACAAATTCATCTAAAATCACTAGAAAGAAAAGTGCACAGTCCTTTGGTGAAAAGAAACTTACTTGATAGGCTCTGGGTGCATCTCAGTGGTAGGTGAGACCTCTCCAGGGACTGAAACATTGGCGGCAGCCATTATTGAGACCTAGTGCAGGCATTCTGACACAGATGCTGGCAGATGCCATTGGAGTTCTTCCCCTGGCCTGTGAGCCCAGGAGTTTGCCCCACCCACTAAAGCACAGATTTAATCCAGCTCAACCAGGGCAGGCAGCCCACCCTAAGGACTGGCCCCACCCAACAGCAAACCCGTGGGCAACTTGTGGGCCTACATAGGTGGGGTACCTGGAACTTTTGCAACTGGGAGAGTGGGTCTGCCTCAATGGGGCAGGGTGTGCATGAAGGGCAGGTCTGAGTTGGTGGAGTGTGTGGAGCCTCTGCAGTGGGGTCACTGGGTAGACTTCAGTGGGTCAGGGTGTGTGCGTGGGGCAGGACTGTGTTGACACGGTGTGTGGCCCTGCAGGCTGTGGGGCCTGACAGCTGTAGCAGACTTGTGCTTCTCATACAACCACACAGGGGATCAGCCCCACCTTCCAAAGCCTGAAACAATTGGGTACTCTCATGCCTGGGATCAGCCCCCCTCAGCTACAACCCTCAGAGAGCTGACAACAGCCTTGTAGGCCAGAGACCTACAGCAATTGTAAGCCCCTGAACCTAGCAACCAGCCACGCTGGGGGCCTACACATTTAACAGAAAAACTGCAACAAGAATGTGCTATTAGACCTTGCAGTCAACTATGCTGGGGCTCCTCATGCCCAGTAAAGTAACAGAAAGGACCACAGCAGACACACACAACTGAGCATTACAACCAGCTGGCCAGGGGGATAGCATAGCCTCCCCAAGCATCTGCAACAAGAGCAACCCTGCCACAACAGAAGGACACATGTAGCCCACACAGGGGACATTCCAGAAACATTTGGAACTGGTGACGAGAAGGAAGCACACTGCTGGGACTCATAGGCATCTCTTACCTAGGGCCATCTCTCCAAGATTGGGAGAAGTAGTTAAGTAGTATTCCATTGTGTATATATACCACAGCTTCTTTATCCATTCGTCCCTTGATGGGCACTTAGGTTGCTTCCAAGTCTTGGCTATTGTGAATAACGCTGCAATGAACACAGGGGTGCATGTACCTTTATAAATTGGTGTTTTCAAGTTCTTTGGATAAATACCCAACAGTGGAATAGCTGGATCATATGGTAGTTCTATCCTTGATTTTTTGAGGAATCTCCATACTGTTTTCCATAGTGGCTGCACCAGTTCGCACTCCCACGAGCAGTGTATGAGAGTTCCCTTCTCTCCACATCCTCTCCAACACATGTTGTTTCCTGTCTTGTTAATTATAGCCATTCTGACGGGCGTGAGGTGATATCTCACTGTCGTTTTGATTTGCATTTCCCTGATAGTTAGTGATTTTGAACATCTTTTCAATATATATACACAATGGAATACTACTCAGCCATAAGAAACGATGAAATCCAGGCATTTGTGATAACGTGGATGGACATTGAGGGTAGAATGCAAAGTGAAATAAGTCAGAAGGAGAAGGACAAATACCGAATGATTTCCTTCATTAAGTAGTAGATAATAACAACAATAAACAAACACATAGAGACAGAGATTGGATTGGTGGTTACCAGGGGGAAGGGGGGAGGGCGGAGGGTGAAAGGGATAATTCAGTACATGTGTGTGGTGATGGGTTGTAATTAGTATTTTGGTGGTGAACATGATGTAATCTATGCAGAAATAGAAGTACAATGATGTACACCTGAAATTTTTACGATGTTATAAACCAATGTTACTGCAATAAACAAAAAATAAAAATAAATAAAAATAAAAAAATAAATAAATAAAAAAAGAAGTAGCTGACCTACGTAATACACAGATGTAAGCACAGAGAAAGAGGCAAAATGAGGAGACAAAGGAATATATTCCAAGTAAGAAAACAAGAGAAAACTCCAGAAAAAGAACTAAAAGAAACAGAAATAAACAATCTATCTGGCACAGAGTTCAAACAAAAAGTCATAAGGATGCTCACTGATCTTGGGAGAAGAATGGATGAATTCAGTGAGAACTTCAACAAAGAAATGGAAAATATAAAAAAGAACCAATCAGAAATGAAGAACACAATACTGGAAATGAAAAATTCACTAGAGGGGCAATAGCAAAGTAGATTACACAGAAGAATGGATCATCAAGCTGGACAAAAGACTAGAGGAAATCACCCAAGCTGAACAGATAAGGGAAAAAGAATTAAAAAGAACAAGAACAGTCTAAGGGACCTCTGGGACATCATCAAGCACACTAACATCCATGTTATATGTGTCCAAGAAGAAGAAGAGAGAGACAAAGGGGCAGAGAATTTATTTCAAGAAAAAAATAGCTGAAAACTTTCCTAACCTAAGGAAAGAAATAGACATCTAGGTACAGGAAGCACAGAGAGAACCAAACAAGGTAAACCAAAAGAGGCCCACACCAAGACACATAATAATTAAAATGTCCAGAATTAAAGATAAAGTGAGAATCCTAAAAGCTGCAAAAAAGGCAGCAAGTTACATAAAAGGAAACTCCATAAGGCTATCAACTGACTTCTCAGCAGAAACCTTACAAGCTAGAAGGGAGTGGCACAATATATTTAAAGTGCTGAAAGGAAAAAATCTACAGCTAAGAATACTCTACCTGCGGAGATTATCATTCAGAATAGAAGGAGAGATAAAGAATTTCCCAGATAAGCAAAAACTAAAGGAGTTTATCACTAAGAAACCAGCTTTACAAGAAATGCTAAAGGGACTTATTTAAGTGGAAAAGAATACCACAAATAGGAATAAGAAAATCATCAAAAAAAAAAAAGCAATAAAATTACTGGTAAAGGCAAATATACAGTAAAGGTGACAGATCAACCATCTATGAAGCTAATATGAAGGTCAAAAGACAAAAGTACTAAAATTCTCTATTTCTATGATAAGAGGGTAACAGATACACATGCACAAAAAAAGAGGTTAAATATGATATCAAAAACATCAATTGCGGGAGAAGCAGAGTAAAAGAGTAGAGCTTTTAGCAAGAGGTCAAACTAAAGAGACCATCAACTTAATGTAGATTGCTATACACATAAGTTATTATACATGAACCTCATGATAATCACAAACCAGAAAACTTTAATAAATACAGAAAAAATTAAGAGAAAGGAACCCAAACATAGTACTAAAGAAAGTCATCAAACCACAAGGGAAGAGAGCAAGAGAAGAGAGGAACAGAGAAGAACTACTAAAACACACAGAAAAAAAGTAAAAAAATGGCGATAAATACTTTCTTATAAATAGCTACTTTAAATGTCAATGGACCAAATGCTCCAATCCAAAGGCATAGGGTGGCTGATTGGATAAATAAATAATACCCACATATATGTTGCATACATAAGACACAGTTCAGACCTAAAGTCACTCACAAACTGAAAGTGAAAGGAAGGAAAAAGATACTCTAGGCAAATGACAATGAAAAGAAAGCTGGGGTAGCAATACTTGTGTCAGACAAAATAGAATTTAAAACAAAAACTATAACAAGGGACAAAGAAGGACAATACATAATGATCAAGGGAACAATCCAACAAGAGGATACAACATTTGTAAATATCTATACATCCAACATAGGAGCACCTAAATACATAAAGCATTTATTAACAGACATAAAAGAAGAAACAGCAGGCAATAATAGTAGGAGACTTTAACACTCCACTTAAACCAATGAATAGATCATCCAAACAGAAGATCAATAAGGAAACATTGGCCTTAAATGACACAATAGACTGATTGGACTTAGTAGATATATACATAACATTCCATCCAAAAACCACAGAATACATAATCTTTTGTTGTTGTTGTTGTTGATTTTGATTGCGGTAACATTGGTTTATAACAATGTAGAAATTTCAGGTGTACATTATTATACTTCTGTTTCTGCATAGATTACATCATGTTCCCCACCCAAATACTAGTTACAATCCATCACCACACACATGTGCCTAATCATCCCTTTCACCCTCCGCCCTCCTCCCTTCCCCTCTGGTAACCACCATTCCAATCTTTGTCTCTATATGTTTGTTTGTTGTTGTTTTTATCTTCTATTTATGAGTGAGACCATATGGTATTTGACTTTCTCCTTTTAACTCTTTTTGCTTAACATAATACCCTCAAGGTCCATCCATGTTGTCAGAAATGGCTGGATTTCATCATTTCTTATGGCTGAGTAGTATTCCAATGTGTATACATACTAAATCTTCTTTATCCATTCATCCCTTGATGGGCACTTAGGTTGCATCCAAGTCTTGGCTACTGTGAATAATGTTGCAGTGAACACAGGGGTGCATGCATCTTTACACATTTGTGATTTCATGTTCTTTGGAAAAATACCCAGCCATGGAATAGCTGGATCATATGGTAGTTCTATTCTTAAATTTTTCAGGAATCTCCATGCTGTTTTCCATAGTGGCTGCACCAGTGTGCACTCTCACCAGCAGTGTATGTGAGTTCCCTTCTCTCCACATCCTCTCCAACATTTGTTGTTTCCTGTCTTGTTAATTATAGCCATTCTCACAGGAAATCTACAATGATACCTCATTGTAGTTTTGATTTGCTTTTCCATGATATTTAGTGATGTCAAACATCTTTTCATGTGCCTGTTGGCCATCTGTATATCTTCTTTGGAGAAATGTCTGTTCAGGTCTTTTGCCCATTTGTTAATTGGGTTCCTAGTTTTTTTGTTGTTAAGATATATGAATTATTTATATATTTTGGAGATTAACCCCTTATCAGATATATGGTTTGCAAATATCTTCTCCCAATTGTTAGGTTTTCCTTTCATTTTGTTGATGGTTTCTTTTGTGGTGCAGAAGGTTTTTAGTTTGATGTAGTCTCATTTATTCATTTTTTCTATTGTTTCCCTTGCCTGATCAGACACAGTACTTGAGAATATGTTGCTAAGACTGGTGTCAAAGAGCATACTGTCTGTGTTTTCTTCTAGAAGTGTCACTGTTTCAGGTCTTACATTCAAATCTCTAATCCATTTTGAGTTGATTTTTTGTATGGTGTAAGATAATGGTCTACTTTCATTTTTTTGCATGTGGCTGTCCAGTTATCCCAGCACCATTTATTGAAGCAAATTTCCTTTCTCCATTGTATGTTCTTGGCTTCCTTATCAAAAATTAGCCATCACTAAGCATTCTTTTCAAATGCACATGGAACATTCTACAGGATAGATCACATATTAGGCTACAAAATAAGTCTCGATAAATTTAGGAAGATTTAAATAATATCAAGCATCTTTTCTGACCACAATGGTATGAAACTAGACATCAACTACAGGGAGAAAATTGGAAAGGCCACAAATATGTAGAGATTAAACAAAATGCTACTGAAAAATGATTGGGTCAACGAAGAAATCAAAGGAGAAATCAAAAGGTACCTGGAGACAAGTGAAAATGAAAATACGACATGCCAAATTTATGGGATATGGCAAAGGGGGTTCTAAGAGGGAAGTTTAGAGCACTACAGGCCTACCTCAACAACAATAAAAATCTCAAATAAACAGTCTAACAGTGCACCTAAAGAAACTGGAAAAGGAAGAACAAACAAAGCCCCAAATCAGTAGAAGAAAGGAAATAATAAAAATCAGAGCAGAAATAAATGAAATAGAGTCTAAAAAAATAGAAAAAATCAATGAAACTAAGAGCTGATTCTTTGAAAGATAAACAAAATTGACAAGCCTGTAGCTAGACTCACCAAGAAAAAAAGAGAGAATGCTAAAATAAATAAAATCAGAAATGAAGAGGAGAAATTACAATGGACACCTCAGAAATATAAAAGATTATAAGAAAATACTATCAAAAGCTACATGGCAACAAATTGAATAATCTAGAATAAATGGACAAATTCTTAGAATCATACAACCTTCCAAAACTGAATCATGAAGAAACAGACAATTTGAATAGACCAATCACCAGTAAGGAGATCAAACAGTAACCAAAAAACTCACCCCAAAATAAAAGTCAAGGACCAGATGACTTCCCTGGTGAATTCTACCAAACACTCGAAGAAGACCTAATATCTGTCCTTCTCAAACTCTTCCAAATAACTGAAGAGGAGGGGAAGTTCCCTAACTCATTCTACGAAGCCAACATTACCCTGATACCAAAACCAGACAAGGACAACACAAAAAAAGAAAATTACAGGCCAATATCATTGATGAACATTGATGCAAAAATCCTCAACAAAATACTAGCAAATCACATACAACAATACATTAAAAAGATTATACACCATGATCAAATGGGATTTATTCCAGGGATGCAAGGATGGTTCAACATTCACACATCAATCAACGTGATCCACCACATTAATAAAATGAAGAACAAAAATCACATGATCATCTCAATAGATGCAGAGAAAACATTTGACAAGGTACAGCATCCATTTCTGATAAAAACTCTGAATAAAATGAGTATAGAAGGAGAGTACCTCAACATAATAAAGACCGTATATGACAAACCCACAGCTAATATCATCCTCAATGGTGAAAAACTGAAAGCTATCCCTCTAAGAACAGGAACCAGACAAGGATGCCCACTTTCATCACTCCTATTTAACATAGCATTGGAAGTCCTAGCCAGAGCAATCAGGCAAGAGAAAGAAATAACAGGGATCCAAATTGGAAAGGAAGAAGTGAAACTGTCACTATTTTCAGAGGACAGGATTTTATATATAGAAAACCCTAAAGAATCCACCAAAAAACTTTTAGAAGTAATAAATGAATGTGGTAAAGTTGCAGGATACCAAATCAACATACAAAAATCATTTGCATTTCTATACACTAACAACGAAGTAGCAGAAAGAGAAATTAAGAATACTATCCCTTTTACAATTGCAACAAAAAGAATAAAATACCTGGGAATAAACTTAACCAAAGAGGTGAAAGATCTCTATACTGAAAACTATAAAACTTTGTCAAAAGAAATCGAAGAAGACACAAAGAAATGGAAAGATATTCCATGCTCTGGAATTGGAAGAATTAACATAATTAAGATGTACATACTTGCTAAAGCAATCTATAGATTCAATGCAATCCCTATCAAAGTTCCAACAGCATTTTTCACAGAAATAGAACAAAGAATCCTAAAATTTATATGGAACAACAAAAGACCCCAAATAGTCAAAGGAATCCTGAGAAACTTTCAGGAGAAATCTTGAAAAGCTGGAGGTATGACGCTTCCTGATTTCAAAATATACTACAAAGCTATAGTAACCAAAACAACATGGTACTGACACAAAAACAGACACACAGATCAATGAAACAGAATTGAGAGCCCAGTAATAAATCCACACATCTACGGACAGCTAATTTTTGACGAGGGAGCCAAGAAGATACAATGGAGAAAGGAAAGTCGCTTCAATAAATGGTGTTGGGAAAACTGGACAGCCACATGCAAAAAAAAAAAAGGAGACCACTATCTTACACCATACACAAAAAATTAACTCCAAATGGATTAAAGGCTTGAATATAATACTTGAAACCATGAAACTTCTAGAAGAAAATATAGGCGGTACGCTCTTCAACATTGGTCTTAGCAGCATATTTTCAAGTACCATGTCTAATGAGCAAGAGAAACAATAGGAAAAATAAACAAATGGGACCACATCAAACTAAAAAGCTTCTGCACCACAAAGGAAACCATCAACAAGATGAAAAGAAAACCTAACAATTGAGAGAAGATATTTGCAAACCATACATTTGATAAGGGGTTAAGCTGCAAAATATATAAAGAATTCATATATCTCAACAACAAAAAAACTAAGAACCCAATTAACAAATGGGCAAAAGACCTGAACAGACATTTCTCCAAAGAAGATATACAGATGGCCAACAGGCACATGAAAAGATGTTTGACATCATTAATTATCATGGAAAAGCAAATCAAAACTACAATGAGATATCATCTCACTCCTGTAGGAATGGCTATAATTAACAAAACAGGAAACAATAAGTGTTGGAGAGGATGTGGAGAGAAGGGAACTCGCATACACTGCTGGTGAGAGTGCACATTGGTGCAGCCACTATGGAAAACAGCATGGAGATTCCCGAAAAATTTAAGAATAGAACTACCATATGATCTAGCTATTCCATGGCTGGGTATTTATCCAAAAACATGAAAACACCAATGCATAAAGATGCATGCACTCCTGTGTTCACTGCAGCATTATTCACAATAGTCAAGACTTGGAAGCCACCTAGGTGCCCATCAAGGGGTGAATGGATAAAGAAGATGTGGCATATATAAACAATGGAATACTACTCAGCGATAAAAAATGATGAAATCCAGCCATTTGTGACAACATGGATGGACATTCAGGATATTATGCTAAGCAAAATAAGTAAGAGAGAAAGTCAAATGCCATACGGTCTCATTCATAAATAGAAGATAAAAACAACAACAAATAAACACATAGAGGCAGAGATTGGATTGGTGAGGAAAGGGAGAGGGAAGAGAGTGAAAGGGATGATTAGGCACATGTGTGTGGTGATGGATTGTAATTAGTCTTTGGGTAGTGAGCATGATGTAATCTACACAGAAATAGAAATATAATCATGTACTACTGAAATTTATATAATGTTATAAATCAATATTACCACAATAAAAAAAAATGAAGAATTGTTATTAACATTTAGTTCTACCAAAGCTCAGGATTTCTCCGCTTCTTAAATTTAATTCTAATTGTTTTTTTAAAATACAGGAAACAGCCCTTTGGGAGGGAGGGAAGATAGGAGTTTCAAAAAGAATGGGATGACTGAAGTTCTGGGAGACTTGAGTTGTATTCACATAAAAAAAAAAAAAATTCTATTCCCACCAGCACTGTATGTTTGTTTTAAAAAAGGAAAAAAATGGCTTTGTAAATTTGATAAGAAACAAGGACATTTAATTATTTTAATTTGCACTTCTTTGACCATTAGTAAACTTGGACTTCATTACCTAAGTTTATTGGCCTTTTGCATTTCTTCTTTTCTTCAACTATTCTTCATACTTTTTGCCCTTTTTTCTAGCATGGTTTTCTTATTGTGCTTAATGATTCATAAGAGCTGTTTATCCATTCAAGAAATTTAGTCTTTGCCTTATATTTATTTTGCTAATTTCCTCTTTTTTGTTTTGTATTTTTAACATCATTTATAATGTTTTTAGCAAATTCTTCAAGTTTTACCTGTCAAATCTATCAGTCTAACTATACACTGTCTTCTTTTGGTGTTATGCTTAGAATGCCCTTCTCAAATATGAGTTCAGATAACATATTCAATTCCACTTGCTTCTAGTTCTTTGATTTCATTTTTACATTTAAATATTTATTTTGGTACAGAAAATAAGGTAGAAACATATCTTCATCTTTTTTCAGCCAAGTAATCAATCAATTGTTACAGTGTCATTACTGAATAGTTTTTCCTTTTCTAAATCATTGGAAATACCACTTTTGTCACATTGATATTGAATATGCTTCAGATTTTTTTCACAGTACCTTCTATTCATTTTCACTGATTTTATATTCTTGTTCTGTATCACATCCTTGCTTCAACTATTATAATTTAATAACACATTCACATCTGGTGGTTCAAATGACTACATATCTTCAGAAGTCAGACTTTAAATGTTTTGTAGAATGTTAATATTCACCTTACACATGTGAATCAGATCAATATTGCCGAAACATCTGTAAGACTATCCCAAAGAGTGAACAAATAAGGCAGAAAACCAAAAAATGCAAATAGCAAAATTCTGTTTCTTTAGTAACTTGCATGTTTCAAAGTAGTGTAGAAGTAGCATAGAAGTCTAAATTACGTCAGTTGTGTTGTGTCTCCATGCTCTTTTGCAAGTACAGCAGTTGATACACGTAAAAAATGATAGAAGAGGTAATAACTGAAATGATATATGTATTGAAAACATAAGAATATGAATTTACAATTAAATTTTGCTCATTCTACCCAATATTTCCATTATTTAAATAGCTGATAGAGCAAAAAGGAGTAGAAAGAGAATGTTACATCCAGAATTTAAGCAAAAATTTCAAGCATTAGACATTTACCATCAGAAACTTTTTTTAAAACATATTAAATCAACCTCATTAATTATTTGGGTTTAGAGTCTATTAATACATTAGCAACAAATCAAAACAATTAAAGTTACATGAACATTTCTAATAAAATTGATTTTTCAAAGCAGTTACAGAAGGTTCTATTTAACTGGTAAAAATGATACTACCCATGAGAGACGCTTGCCAAGTAGTAGCTTCATTTAAGTGTGTTCATTACATCATTAAGTGATAATTCACTAATTGTAAGCAATTAATATATGTCATACCTCGGACATTCAAAGTAGTAGTCTATCATGCTGTAGCCTCTTTGGTTTTTTTTTTAATTTTTTGTTTATTGCAGTAACATTGGTTTATAACATTGTAAAAATTTCAGGTGTACGTCATTATACTTCTATTTCTGCATAGATTACATCATGTTCACCACTCAAATACTAATTACAACCCATTATACCACACACATGTGCCAAATTATCCCTTTCACCCTCCTCCCTCCCCCCTTCCCCTCTGGTAACCACCAAGCCAATCTCTGTCCCTATGTGTTTGTTTGTTGTTGTTATTATCTACTACCTAATGAAGGAAATCATACAGTATAAGGTAGCCTCTTAAAGATGTCACTGAATTTGCTCGTCTTGCCCTAGAAAGTCATGCAAATATTCAGATAACAAACAAGTGAATTGAGTATGCAGCTCTAACTTCTTCTTGGGACAGTTTTTCATCTCATTTGTAGTTGCTAAATAAATAACCTTTATCTTTTACATATAAGATTTTCTGAGTAACTCATAAGATATGAATTTATGAGATTATCATGTCTAAAACGTAGTGATTCCATTCTTGGTGATGTGGGGAATAGTGAGTCTCAAGATGGTTTCTACCAGTATTTTCCAAAGAACTTACTAGAGAATCATCTATGGACAGAATCACATATGGACATAATACTCCCCCACCAAAGTTTTCAAAATCCTTGCCTAAAATAACCAAAGGGCAAGATGTTCTGCCCTAAGACAGAAATATAACAGGGCTAGCTTTCCTCGTCTTGTGTTGTGTTGTGTTGTGTTGTGTTGTGTTTTGATTAGGTAGTTGCAGGAATTCATTCTATTTTCAGAGACGTAAACATCTCCTTTATTAAAGTTTTCTCTAGTAGGAACCAGTAATAAAAGGGGGTAATCTCTCCCTCATATACTGTGTCTTTCTTTGGGTGGTATATTTTTCACATCATTCTTTTGGCTTTATTAAAGAATATTGTCCTCATAGCATAGCCAACTTTCAAACTTTAAATATAATACCTTTCTCTAATTTTATTTTAGAAATGGGGCTTGTTTTCTGAAATGGAATACATATAAATTTTAAAAATTTAATAGTTTCAGTTTCTATCCCATGTGCTCCAATTACTTGAATTGTATATTTAAACAGAAAGATCTCCCTATGAGATGTGTAGCCATTTTAGATATGAGCAAATTTCACAAACTTTTAAGGCGAAAAATTAAAATCTTGCTTGATATTGTCTATCCTACAAATGAATGGCTTTAACTTTTTTAAGGAAAAATAATGATGCAAAATAAATTCATTCCTTAAAAAATAAAAATCAACTTCTTTGTTCAGACCAACAAGGTTTAAAAAAACTAAGCAGGTAAAAACCTAACCCAGGTTTTCAATTTTCAGAAAGCAGACGAGAATATAGCTATCAATATACCAGGAAAGGGATCAAGGCAAGCCCTGGGGAGTCAATTAGTTTAGTACGTCCACCTAGGTTTTCCCTATTGGGAAATCTATAAAAACACCAGACGATATGTTTCTATAAGAACAAGTGTACATGCATGTCTGTGTCTATATCAGTGCACACAAGGCCAGGTGAGGGCCTGCTCTTGTTGTTTGTGATAGTTTGGAAGTTGAAATGTGGAAACCCTGATTGTCAAATTCTGTCACTTACCTTTTTATTGGACCATATCAGCTTCAAGACTGAAAGGAAATGAAAGCTAACTTATTGCTTTCTCCAAAAACACTATTATTGGAATGATTATAAAATAGAACAATCAAGCGCAACCATTATAGTTGATCAATACACATGTTTCCATTGATTCTCAGTGGGGATGAAATGCAATTCACTTTAAAATGGCAAAGATTTGTAAGAGTTAAAGAGAAATAGAAAAGACATCATTTATAAGTGCAATCTGGTAGCTACATGTCAGGTTCAATGTAAGTAGCTACAATACAGAACTACTCCTTCCCCAGCCTTTCACCTTTTTGCCTAAAAAATTACCGTCTTTGTGGTGAAAGATCATTTGATTTCTTATGCTCCAGAGTCCCTGCAGAAAAGACTATCCTTTTGAAAGCAGCCATTATATACTGTTAGGTCCACCAGTTGGAATTCTAAAAGACCAAAGTTGTGTTTAAAGAGAAAATTAGGTTTATAACTTTTTGGTTGCTCAACTGTCTTCATTTCCAATACAAAAGGGAAGACTTTATGTCAGATTGCCTTCAGGAGAAGAAAAGAGAACACTGCGATAATACCTGTACTTTTCCACGGTGTTAGGAGCAGCAAGAAGCACAGCCCGAGAATATCTGAAATCACACTTTGGAAATGAAATCTTGATACAAAAATAAAGGACATGATTATATTTACCACTTAGAGTACACTTTTCCCTCCTTACACCTAAGGACTATCAAGAAATTAAGTATTTCAGTGTGTTTCATGATTAGAAATAAAATCTAACGTGCGTGCATGTGTGTTATATCCAGCCTTATGTATCTGTTTTTTCCAATTCTAAGACAAAGTAGACATTCAAAAACTTTGCTTTAGCTTAATTGATCTGTAAATCGGAAACACCCTAAGCACTGTGAAAAGTATGTAATCCACTCCAAAGACCGGTTATTGTAACTGCCACACATCTTAGCCAGGGTTCTAGAAAGTGGAGCCTGATGCAAGGATTACAGCGCTGATGCTTTACTTGGGAGGTGCAAAACAAGGTTGCAACAGTGGTAAAAATAGAAGTGGGCAAGAAAGGCTATAAACCAATGCGAAGTGAGGCTTTTCCTGCTGCCTATCACTTTTCCACAAGCCGCAGAGAGAGACAGTGCAGCATGATCAATAGGTCTGGCCACTTAGGACATGAGTCTTCTCTGGACCAGATGCAAAGAGAAACCCTGCCTTGAAGTAGTTGATACAAGGTAGGGAGGTGAAGGAAGGTATCTGCCTGCTCCCTCCTGATTTATTTCCCAATGGTCACCTCTTGGAGAGTTAACTCCCATGCACACTGGACCTAACATCTGGCAGCCCTTTAGCAGTTGCTCAGAATGCCAGAGCCTTCCCTGCAGTGTGGGGTTTCACCATGTCCTGAAGTGATAGGAGGAGCCAGAAACTTGGGCATTTGTCTGGCTGGCTTGGCAGGCCCTCCTGGTTATGCAGTGTGACCGAGTAGAAAGGCCTAGCCCTCTCAGAATAAGTGACTGACCAACAGATTGACCCTTCTGTCTTAAGGGACATAACTGAGTGGACTCGACTTTCTGTCCAAAGAGGAAGAGACTGAGGTGAAAGAGCAGCTGAAGGTTCGGGTGGGGGGCAGTGTCTAAGAAATTTGAGGAAAAGCATAATGTATTGAAATTATGATGTGGGGTGGATAAAGTAATAGGTTAGAAAAGAATTCATAAGCAAGGATCATGCCTAAAGAGAGGAATCACTTTGTGGCAATAGGATGGGTTTCTTAGACTGACTAGATATCAGATTATACCAGGTCACTCCAATTCTCAGGTAGTTTCTGTTTGGCATCATCGAAGAAGTTGCCACATAGTCCATGACAGATTGTCAAAACAATAAACAATAAATCAAAGCTACTAGCATCTGTGTTTCAGAAGATAAAGACATTGTGGGTTTCACATATGATCGATTCCACATCAGACTAATGGCTGATGTATCCAGAGTCCTTTTTTCCATGATGCTGTGTCTGCTATAGACATCAACACTGACTTTATAAACAATTACATCTGAAAAATTTACCTGTCATAGCTAATATTAAACAAGACAGAAACATCAATGAGATCTGAAAGTAAAGTCAAGGAAAGAAGATACCTGATTTTCCAAAACTTATGTTCCTTTTCCAATTGCCCAGGGAACATATTTGATGCAGGAGCACTATGAAATCACTGCCTTGAGGTTGGTTTCTGCCCCATGCCTCCAACACTGAAAAAAGAAAGGGGTATTTTCAGTGGCAAATTACACTCTTGTTAGAGTTACGTCAACCAAGTGGAGGATATTTTTCAGTCAATCTCATGTAGCTGTGAATGGGGAATGGCAGGCGGTTGTCTGATACTTTAGGTCAATAGACTTTTCATGAAAGAAGAATTCTAAATCAAAGTGTGTCCCCTAGATCAGCTGCAGTCTTTATGAAAAATGCTGACACCTGGGCCCATCAGAGTTCTACTGAATTGAATATATGTGGGGTGGGGACTAGAAATCTTCATGTTTAATAAAAAATCAAGGTGATTCCCAAATAAAGATTATTAAACACTGACTTAAAGTCATCTTCAAGGAAAAAAATCTACTTGGTGCCCATAAATGCTTTTGAAAATTGAAAAAAAATCAACTGATACCTCAGGATTTCTTTTTAATATAAAAAGTGCTAAGGCTTCAAGCCAAGATTTCCATTACAGACCTAAGGAGACAGGAGTACTCCTATGCTGTTAATTAACAACCAAGACCTATGATTCCCCCACCAATGAAAGGCTCTTAAGTAGCTCTGACTTGATCTCCCAGTACTAATAACTTAATTGGAAACATAAAAGACCATGCTAATGGAGTATTATGAAAAAGTCTTATTCAGGCACTGCTCACAAAGTAGAGCTGCTAATTTGCTTGATGTTCCCTTATCTTAACTGTAGTTTTCATTTGGACGTCCACCCAGTTTATGTAGCTATTGACAGATGCTTACAGTATCCAAAGAGTCCTTTAACTCAGATCTTTACAAATGTCATAAGAGTTTCTGATGAAGAGAAGATTTCGTACATGGAGCATATAAATTTGTACTTTATATTACTACATATTAAAGTGGAAGTTTGGCAGAAGCAAAATAATAGAACAGGAATTCCATTCCAAAGGAGGCAGTAGATCATATACAAAATTCAAAACGGAGGTTTCTGAAAACTGTTCACATGTCTTTTACCCACAAAGTCACTGGAAGAATTTAAACAGATCAAGACTTACATATTTGAAGAGAATTTGGAGGTGAAGATTTCTTTGGGGAGAACTGTGTGATAAGTCCCACCCGTCACTCCCAGGGGGAAAGGAGACTCTAATAAGTGGTTATCAAGACCACTTTGAGAGCTTTATAAGTGCCACATGCAGTTTGGAGACCCAATGGGCAAGCGTGTGACTCTCTGGTAAAAAATCTAAAAGGTGAGAGAGAAGGTAGCCTGCTGTTTTGACAATGGAGCGAAAGAGTTGGTATTGGCTTATAAATCCAGACTCAGGGTAAAGACTGCATGAATACTTTCCATGGACCAGATGTGGGCAACACACACGGGAGATCTAGTATAAGGTAATCTTAAGTCCCATCCAAGAGAACCACGTGGGAGTTGACTGTAACAGAAAGAATTTGAAAGTATCAAGAAATTTTAAAGGACTGAGAGAGCAGCGAGCAACTGCACTTGGTAGGGCCAAAAGAACTTCCAGCAAGATGTCCCCAAAATTGGGTAGGGGAGGGTTTCTGAAGAACCCTTAAAAGAGAAAAAGTCCACTTTAGTCTCCTAATAGTCCCAGAGAACATGGTACCAGCTAATGATAGTATCAGTCAGTTAAGAACTCTCCTACCTTCGTTCTCCTCCCTTCCTATACCCTGACTACAAAGTGGTCAGAAATACAGTTAGCCAGACCCAGGGAAGGAGATGGAGATGAAAAATGGAAGTGGTAGAGAGGCAACCAACCATATCTTTTCCCAACTGTAGGATTCCAGCCTGCAGCTGGCTCAGGTTAAAAATAGGTAGAAATTTCAAGTTTAAGTTTAAAATTGTGATTACTCCATGGAAATGGACATTTTAATTATTAACTGGAGACTGTGTCTGAACTTAAGGCAACCATGACTAGAAGAACCACAGACCTGACCCCCATTTTCAAGAGAGGCAGGAGAACAGCTAGCCCGATAGAACTGAACCAGCGAAAGACAAAAATAAAATTGTTTTGTAATTACATCTCAGGAGTCACTTTAGTTCAATGTAATGATTCCTTTTACTCAATGCTTAACTCATTAAATCCACGTATCTAAAAGCAAAACTTGG
Organism: Diceros bicornis minor; assembly: GCF_020826845.1. NCBI lineage: Eukaryota > Metazoa > Chordata > Mammalia > Perissodactyla > Rhinocerotidae > Diceros > Diceros bicornis. The sequence goes on along the minus strand of NC_080742.1, from coordinate 61,082,031 downwards.
AAAATCAATTTTTGTGGAGAATTATTGACTATAAAGTTGATTAATTAAATTCCTTTAAACAATTTAAACTGCAATTAGCAATTTAGTATGACTGATTCTTTTGAATATTTTAAATACCCTAAACAGCAAATAAAATATACACAAGCACAATGATTCAATGATTCCATAACTTTCAAGACTTTAAAATAAGACTGGTAGCAAAAAGTGCTAATACAATGAATAAAATTTTGCTTTAATTCTTATTTTTATGTCTTTCCATGGTTCTAATTTTTATATCTTCCTAAGCTTTCTGTAGCATTACCAGAACCAATGTTTACAACTTTCCTAGGGAATTTTTCTTTTTAATTTTTCCAGATCTAAAAGAAAAACAAAGCCAGCTTAGAATACCAGAATCCAGATTGTTGGCTGATTTATTTACATTTGTGGTATGGCACTTTGTAGTATGGTCCAAGATACAGCAAACTTCTGTCTCTGCAATAGACCAATTGCCTTTTTATATCAAATTTTCACTCATTACATCCTGAGACCCATGTATCCCTGTTTTTTAATATAAATTTTAATTGTTGAAGACTTATCTTTGCTGAAGTTTCTCGTAACTAGAAGTCTCTATGCCATTGCCTTGACATTATGATACATTGACCTGGTTTGTTTCAATTATTAAAATATGTGTATTTCTTATTAGTATTTATTAAAATTCATAGGAATTTATTCATAATGAGTAGAGGCTTATCTCCTAGGACATGAGAAATTGAATCTCTTTGCTTTTCATCTCAGAACATTTGGATAATTTATAATATGGGGACATCCTATTTTGTAACAGTCACTGTGTATGCCTGTATGCCACAGTTAGAATCAAATGCAATACCCTTGTAAGTCATTATTATATAAAACCATTAATTCTGATAAGTCATTTAGAATCTAATATGTCCCCCTTGTCTGGTCTTTTCTATAGTAAGAAAAAGGTCTACCTCATTGTGTAGAAATCCTGGGTCATAGTGGTTCACTCATATACCTTAGTTCCCCCTTCTTTCTTACACAAACAAATATATGTGCTAAACATATGGAAACATGCTAAACAAAGAGAATAAAATGTCATATGTCAACACTCTCCTACTTGTTTAAATCAATAAAGATGTAAAGATCCTATTGGAATCATTCTTTTGTTGTATTACATGTACCTCTTTGCACACTTTGTGTTTTCTCTTTTGAGTATTACTGGGAACTCATGGCTTTTTGCAGGCTGAACTTGTTCCAACTTAACCATTAGCATTATTACTTTTGTTATTATTTGCTGGTTCTTTAACCATTGAAACACCATCCCTGATGTTTCAAGAAGCTGCTTTGATTTCTGGTTAACAACAGGTTGCTTTGGATCCATCTCATTTTGTCTTTGCGCCAAACTTAGAGTCAACTACCCTCCAGGGATCAAAATTTGTGTGCTAGGGGTGCACATGAAGGTTAGTAATAAATTAGAATAGTGCAGCTGCAGTTGGGCCATTTGTAATAATAATAGAGCTGGAAAATAAATCTTTCAAGGACATGAATTCACACTGATTTTTCCAATGTAACATATTACCGAACCCCTCTTTCTTTGTAGACTTGCTTTTACGCTTATAATAAATATGTAACAAGTTGGAGGAAATGCATTACCTTCCCAGTTGGTAGCAGAATTCCTCCTCAGGAGAAATCTCTTTCTCTTGGGAAAAATGCTTTAATATTTTAGAAGGTGAGCTCCTTTCTCCCAATTCCCACCATCAAGGCCTAAGAAAAAGCTGCCCCAAAAGATTCAGTGAAGAACTTAGTTATCCGAGGGCTGCCAGGAAGAAGTGATTTGAGTACAGCAGATGAAAAAGGGTGAGGAAAGAGAGGCTTTATGGTGTTACTGCCTCTCATGGTGATCTACCAGATAAACAAACAAAACTCAAAATTCTTGGTGTGCGTGTGTGGCAGTGTGTGCAAAGGTTGTTCACGGAAACCGAAGACAGGGCTGCGCGTCACGTCGATTCAGGAGTTGTGGGACAGATGTGGTATCCAAGGGTGCAGAAACACAACGACCTAGAAGGACCTGTAAATACAGTTCCCTGTAAATCTGCCAACAATTTGGAAGACCCCTTGAGACTTCCACAGAGTGAAATCGGTGAGGTTAACACCAATTTCATCCAGAGACTGAGAAGTAGGGAAGTCCCCTGTCTTAAAAATAGGACACAAACAACTTCTCAGAGTAGGGTTGCCAGATTTAGCAAATAAAAACACAGAAAGCCCAGTTAAATTTGAATTTCAAATGAATAAAAAATAATTTAGTGTATGTCCTGTGCAATATTTGGGACATATTTATACATCTGGAAACCCAACAAGAGGGATTGAACCCACATCATAAAATGGAATAAAAACTGGAAACAGTTTACCAAATGTGATATATATATCAAAAACTATAGATATACTCAGTGTAATTACGGTATCATCTGTATTCCTCCTCATTATAAATATATAAAACCCTTATTGTGATAAGTAGAAAAGGCTCCTCCACATTCATTTTTGTGTTTATTTCTGTTTTGATCATCTTGATTTTGCATTGTCTCTTCATCCTTTGCTTTCTATGTGCCCCATGCCAATACGTAACTACCATGGTTTTTCAAACCTACTGTTCAAAATTCTCATATCTGTGTGTGATTGCAAAAGCGTCAAGTAGAAGGTCTTTATAAAGTACTTCTTTACTTCCAGTTAATTCTGTTCTCCAATGCGCAAGACATATTATGATCTCAAACACTCAAAGACGCTCATATAAGCTTTGCAAAATTATGGCTGTATTGTCACCCAAAAATGGTCTTCGTCTCTCCACATCTCCTCTAGCTCATCAGAGCATTTTCAGCCTCAGTTGACTTGCAACGATGCTTTGAGAAAGGAGGAAAATTATTTTTTGATAGGAACAAAGGAGCATCCTTGTTGAGGAAAATGTCTACCACACTCTGCAGGAATCCTGTAGCGGACTGGGAGACAGGGAGCCCTAACTTCAGTTCCTCAGCACTTTTTTCCCTCTTCCATGATTTTATACCAGCTGTGTTCATTCTTCTGCACCCCCAGTGTCCTGCCTTCTCAAGCATTTTTATATCCTGAACTTTTTGCATGCAGTGATGTGAGGGGAATTCTCAGCTTAGTTTGGTCATGTGACAGACCAGAGACACAGAATTAAGTATTCATCAGGGATACATAGTTCAAGTGAAAGATGGATATCTAGGGATCTTCATCAAGAAACTAGTGGGTTATGTAAAAGCTTTTCCAAAAAAAATCACTAAAACTGTTTAAAGTTAATAAAACTTTACAAAAGTGATTATATGGGAATGAAATGCATTTGTGAAAACTTTAAAAATGGTATTCACAAAACCCTGCTGAGAGAAGAGCTGACTAAACTACACCCAGCTGTGATAAAAAACTCACAACGACCCCAAGCCTTCCAAGGGATAAATTAAGAAAGGGACATAAAGGCGATTTGAGTTTGCTTAGTTTGTCAAAAGATGGGAAGCACTCTTCAAGCCTCACTCTTCTCATCAGTACAGAAAGGAGATTGAACTAAATCAGTGGTGTTCAAGCTGTGCTCTAAGCAGGCCTGTTGTGTCTGTGGTGACACAGAGATGGGAGAGATGGGGCAGGGTGTCACATTCATGAGCAAGAACAGCTGTAATTTTTTTTACATATTGGAATTCACAAAAAATTTCCAGTGAAATAAAGGTGTAGCGTCTGTATTCGTTTCCCAGGGCTGCCATAACAAATTACCACAAACTTAGTGGCTTAAAACAACAGAAAATTATCCTCTCACAGTTATAGAGGCCAGAAGTCCAAAATCAAGGTGTCTGTAGGACTGTCCTCTCTCCGGTGACTCTAGGAGAGATTCTGCTTGCTGCCTCTGTTTCTGGTGGCTCTTGGCATTCCTTGGCTTGTGCTATCAGTCCAATCTCTGCCTCAGCCTTCACATGGCCTTCTCCTCTTCACGTGCCTTCTCCTCTTCTTTTCTCTTACAAAAACACTTGTCACTGCATTTAGAGTTCACCCTCAACAAGGATGATCTCATCTGGAGATCTTTAATTTAATTATGTTTGCAATAATGGTTTTTCCAAATAAGATCACATTTGCTTGTTCTGAGTGGATATATCTTTTGGGGGACCACCATTCAACCCACTGCAGTATTGAAAAGAATTTAACCTAATTCAATATTTTAAAGGCTCTTTTATATATATATATATATATATATGTTTTCAAATTATGCATTAACACATGCAATAAAACACATAAAGATGTATAAAGAAAAAGCTAGGTGTCTCCTCCTCTCCCTGCTTCCTTCCAATCCCACTTCTTTCCAACATTTCTCTCCAACTCATTCAGATTTACTGCCCCTCCTCCCATCAATCTAGTAACTCATGTTAACAACCCTGTGTTTGTGCTTCCTTGCTTTACTTCAGGCTCACGTAATCACACACACACACCCCCAAACACATGCATATACACATACAACTGCATTGATAAGGAGTTTGGAATTCATTATAAAAGTTGTACCAGATTATACAAACTCCTCTGTATCTTAGTTTTCTCGCTCAAAAATGCCTTATTTACATTGCTCTAAATCAATTGGTATAGCTCTAGTTTTTAATGGATGCATAGTAGTATTATATTCCACAACATGGACAAACTAATATTTATTTCAAGTCTTCCTTGTTGATGGGCTTTTATTATTACATTTCCAACTTTTTGTATTTTTCCTCATCTAAAAAATCTATAATACACATACAAAAAAAATTGTACATACAATTTTTTTAACAGTTTTATTTATTTATTTATTTATTTTATTATTTTTTTTGTGAGGAAGATCAGCCCTGAGCTAACATCCACGCTAATCCTCCTCTTTTTGCTGAGGAAGACCGGCTCTGGGCTAACATCTATTGCCAATCCTCCTCCTTTTTTTTTTTACCCCAAAGGCCCAGTAGATAGTTGTATGTCATAGTTGCACATCTTTCTAGTTGCTGTATGTGAGACATGGCCTCAGCATGGCCGGAGAAGTGGTGCGTCGGTGCGCGCCCAGATCTGAACCCTGGCTGCCAGTAGCGGAGAGCACACACTTAACCTCTAAGCCACGGGGCCAGCCCCCAAATTGCTTTCCCAAAAGACTGCACAATTCCATTTGTCTACTAATGTATGAAAGTTTGCATTTCCTCATATCACAGCTAGCAATAACTGTTATCATTCTTTCCACATTTTTGCCAATCTAATGAGTATAAATAACACTAATTTTTACTTAATTTGCATTTCTCTATCAGTAATTTTGAGCATCTTCTCAAATGTTATTGGCCATTTAGATTCCCTCTGCTATTAAATGTTTATTTCTATTCTTTGTTCTTTTATCCATTAGGTTGATTATTCATCCTTCATTCATTGAACTGAAATACTAAATTTGTCATACATTAAACTCTGATATACACTGGAATCATTTAATGAATTTTTATTTTTTTATCTAATTTTCTAGTTTTAAGACAATAATACATTGATTTTTATCACAAACACTATTGTATTTCTAACAATGGTAAGGTAGGTTATCTATCCCAGTTCCTCTTTTCTTAGTGTTCTTCATGGATAGTCTCAGGCATTTATTATTCCATACATAAGATCATTTTATAAAATCCCTCCCAGAATAAAATCTTTTGGAATCTAACTGAAATTGTATTGAATTCTTAATTTTAGCAGAACTGACATTATTATTATATCTTCCCATCTAAGAATATTCTGTCTTTTCTATTTTTTTCAATATTATTTTCTACAATTCAGAGATTCTACAGTTTTCTTTGTAACAATTCTATGCCATTCTTGGTAAAGGTATTTCTAAATATATTATGCTTGTATGTTATTTTAATAGATTTCTCCCTATTTTTATTTTTGTCTTAACTGATAGAAAATCCATTCATTTATTTATTTTATCTTCTATTTATTTACAGACAAAATTATTTTATTCATACAATTCTTGTACTAAAATTCTTGGGATTTTTAAACATATGATCATACTCAAAAATAAAAAAGACGTGATTTAATCTCTTCTTTTCCAATATTTTACCAAACAATCCATGGTATAGCCTTTGTTATAAGTTCCAAAAATGTTGAGTATTAATGGCAATAATGAGTATCTATATCTAGTTCCTGATTTTAATTGTAATGATTTCAAGGTTTTGTAAGTAATCTCATTCTGTTCATATTTTATTGAGAGTATTCTTTGAAATTTTGTCAAATATGCTTTCAGCTTCTCTTGAAATTATAAGATTTTTTTTTCCTTTAGTTTGTTAATTAAACAAATTATAATGAGATTTTCTGATACGGAACCACCTTTGTATTTTTGGATAAATTCTAGTTGGTCTTAATAAATATTCTTTTGATAAAATGCCAGATTTTATTGGAATTTTTTTAATCTTAACATATCTATACTCACATGTGAAATTGGTTTATAGTTTTTGATTTTGAAATATCTTACCAAATTTGGATATTAAGGTTGTGCTGGCTTCAAAAAATAATCTGAGGAGCTCTGATTTTTTTCTATTATGTAAATTGATTAAGTAAAGTGAGAAATATCTGTTCTTTTGAGATTAGTTACAACTCAGGAAAATATCTGGTCATGATGCCTCCTTTTAGTGTGTTAAAATATACATAACGTAAAATTTATCATCTTAACCATATTTAAGTCTACAATTCAGTGGCACTAAGTACATTGACAATGTTGTGCAACCATCACCACTATCCATTTCTAGAAATCTGTCATCATCCCAAACAGAAACAATGTACTCACTAAACAATAACTCTACATTCCACCCTTTCTCCAGTCCATGGGAACCTTGATTCTACTTTTTGTCTCCATCAATTTGCCTATTCTAGGTACCTCATATAAGTGGAATCATACAATATTTATCTTTTGTGTCTGGCTTATTAAACTTAGCTTAATATTTTCAAGGTTCATCCATGTTGTAGCAAGTATTAGAACTTCATTTCTTTTTAAGGCTGAATAATATCCTATTGCATGTATATACCACATTTAACTTATCCATTGATCTCTTGATGGACACTTGCACTGTTTCCACTTTTTGGCTATTGAACTTTGATGTACAAGTGTCTGTTTGAGTCCTGCTTTCAATTCTTTGGGGTATAGTAGATTGCTGGATCATATGGTTTATGTTTAATTTTTTGAGGAACCACCAAACTGTTTTCCACAGAGCCTGCACCATTTTACATTTCCACCAGCCATGTACAAGGGTTCACAATGCCTTTTTTAAAGGTATAACTTTAATCACTTTTCTCACTTCTTAGGTTATAATTGTTTTATTCTAGTTCTGTATTTCTTTATCAGTTTTGATAATGTTTACTCTGCTGAGAAATCAATAATTTTATTTAGGTTTTCAAATACATTTCATTCTCTTTCCCTTTTACTTTAACACTTCTCAAAGGAATTTAAGGCTATAAATTTTCTCTCTGAGTTTTTGCTGTGTTCCATGAGTTTTGATATTCATACATTTTTACTGTTTTTAGACAGTTTGTAATTTCAGTTTTCCTGTGGTCTTTGATCCATGGGATAACCAGAGACACATTCTTAATTTCCAAGTAGTTACTATTTGGGAGCTAGGGAGAGATAAGAGGATCACTGTTTCATTATCTCTTATTTTATTTTAATATGGTCAGAGAAAGTAGTCTGTAAAAATTTTGCTTTTAAAATTTTATCAACTTTTCTTTGCAGTCAATTACACAATCTATTCTTGTAAAGTTTCCATGGACATAGAAGATAATTAATACCCTTTATTCAAGTAATACTTGATTTCTGATTTTTTTTCATTTTGTCTTGCTCTCCCTACATAAGAAAATGTGTTGAGGGCCGGCCCCGTGGCTTAGTGGTTAAGTGAGTGCGCTCCACTGCTGGCGACCCGGGTTCGGATCCCGGGCTCGCACCTACGCGCTGCTTCTCTGGCCATGCTGAGGCCGCATCCCACATACAGCAACTAGAAGGATGTGCAACTATGACACGCAACTATCTACTGGGGCTTTGGGGGGAAAAATAAATAAATAAAAAAAATATATTTAAAAAAAAAAGAAAATGTGTTGATATCATTATTCAATTCCCCTATAATCTTATGTTTTATGTAATTCTAAAAATGGGTATTAAGGTCTCTCATTATAATTGTAGTCTTGTAATTTATCCTTTCATATCTAAGAGATATAGCTTTTTATATTTAGCTATTATATGGTCTTCAGGTACTTTTGTTGCTTGGTGCTTCAGAATCTTTGTAAATTGTTTATTTCATTACTTTACTGTTACAAAATGTCCCTCTCTATCTTGATTAGTACTTTAAACTTCATATACCTCTTTGCTTACTGTTAACATAGTTCTTATTATTGCCATACCTGTTTTTTTCCTTTTTCTTCATTTTTTTTTTATTTTTGGAATTTTCTAGTATCTCTTTACTCATCCCTTTATTATAATCCTTTCTCCATGTCCTGTGACCTTGGTTTTCAGATGTTCTTCTCACCCAGAGGAGAGAAGGTCCCTACCACCATTCTCTTATCAGAATTAGACCTCGACCAGAATCCTCTCCCCCTCCATTGCTTTACTACTTAATTATTTCTCTTGCTCCTCTCCATTCTTAAATTATTTTACCTAAATAGATGGGAAAAAATCTTTACAGACAGTTAGGAGACCTGAGTTTATGACAAAGCTCTGCCACTAGCTGTGTGACTTTAAGCAAGTCAATTAATGTCTCTAGAACTATGTTCTCAGTTGTAAAATATCTAAATTGACAAGATGGCCTCAAGGGCTCTTTCCAGTTCTACAAATCAGATCCTACCATTCTAGAGAGGGAAACTCAAGGAGAGAGGGGGAAGATATGACAGTGGTAGCATAAGTACAAGTCAATTGCAAATTTCCAGAGCTAAGGACAATGATAATCTTTTTATCTTAATAATATAACAAAATATTATATGCAAGGCTACTATACAGCATCACTAACATTTAAAATTATGAGTGTGAATTGGGCTATATGTTTTAAAGCTAATTCTATGGTTCATTTAGATATCTATTAACATAAATTGAATACCTTAAAAATATATATTGGTCTTCATAGTTTTCTAATTCAACCCCTAAGTGATGAACAATGCTTTTGAAATGTACCTATGTCTGAGAGATAGAATTATGTGGTGTCTGTATTCATTTCAAGCCACAGTACTTCTTATCAACCATTGAATCTAAAATCAGAAACAAATTCCATTGTCTAATAATCTTCCTCTCTCCAAAGTTTAATGGGATGAGCAGTTTAAATTGTGCAGAGTAAGTTTTCACATCCACTCATGAGAATTGCTATATTTCCCTTCCTTCCTGAAGGAAGGAGTGTGTGGCAGGAAAAATCCCATAGATTTCTGATCAATCTTAACACTTAATTTACTGTCCCAAAGCCTTTCTATAGTCCAACAGTGAGAATTCTGGAAAATAAGTTACATTCTAATGCTTTACTCTAAGTACATTTCTTCTCATGTAGCTCAATATTTGTAGACTCAAAAGTCAAAGGTAAGATTTCGTTTCTCCTGGAACACAGGTAGACCAGACCCATGCCTCCATTCTAAAAACTTTGTGATTTAAAACAATTTAAATCAATAGGCTTTACTGAGTGCCTATTGTGAGCATTGTTTTGCTTTTAACATGTGAGATAACGAAGTAGGAAAAATATAAAAACATAGAAGATTTGATATCTGCCCTTGAGGAATTTACAACCTGATTCAGGAAATATTAAAAAGAATGCTATACACAATAACATGAAAAATAACTACAAGGTAAATTCAGATAATCAAAATGTCATTGTGGTAGGCTGAATAACAACTCCCCAAAGATATCCACATCCTAATCCCTGAAACCTGTGAATTTCTTACCATACATGGTAAAAGGGACTTTGCAGATGTGATTGAGAATCTTGAGATGGAAGATTATCCTGGATTAAATAGGTAGGCACAGTTAATCCCAAAGGTCCTTATAAGAGAGAGAACAGAAAGTCAAAGACAGTAGTAGGAGATGTGATGATGGAAGCAAGAGGCTGGAATGATGCAAAGAAAGAGCCACAGGCAAGTGGTCTCTACAAGCTAAAATAGACAAAGAAATGATTCTTCCCTCAGAATCTCCAGCAGGAATCAGCCTTGCCGATACCCTGACTTTAGCCCAGCAGGACTGATTATGGACCTCTGACCTCCGGAACTGTAAGAAAATAAATTTTTATTGTTTCAGACACTAAGTTTGTGGTAATTTGTTACAGCAGCAATAGGAAACTAATACGATCAGCGTATGATTTGAAAAGATAAAGGTAGAAGGTAATATCATATTAAATAATTGAATCAAGTATAATGCAAATAAATTATTGAGGATGGTAACAAGATTTTGTGTTAGTTGGGGACATCTTCTCCCCAGTCTTTGTTTCCATGAGGAAGGCTTTTGTCTAACTTACCCCTTCTGTCTCCTAACCCTTTAATCACTCAGGCCCTGGTAATATAGAATAATGTCTCTGTTTAATTTGGAAAGAGTATCTGTGCATGCTCAGTCCAGTTCTGCCATTTTTCTTGAAAAAGAGCATCCTGTAGGGACAACGATGTTCTGCACTTTTTCCTCTTTCCATAGGAAGCCTGGCCCAGGTGGTGCTATAACAGGTAGGGTGAGTCTACCTAATTCTGGGGTACATTTAGCAGGCCAATTTGTCTCTCAAATTAAACTGCATTCTCCAATCTTTCCCTATCAGTAATAAGGTGATATTTTGCCTGTGTTTTTACTTTTTCTAAAATTCCCAAAACGTTCAGCACCAGGATGAAAAAAAGAGTTGCAATTTGGGAGGGAGGAGTCTCAAATTATCAACTGCTAATATTTATAGAGTGCATACCATGTGCCAGGCACTGTAGAGAGCATTTTGCATACGTTATCTCATTTCACCCTCACAAAGACTTTATGAGGCAAGTACTGATATTACCTGCATTTACTAGCTAATAAAACCAAGGCACAGAGAGGTTAAGTAACTTGCTCAAGGTCTCACAACTTGGAAATGACAAAGTTGTGATTCATGTCCAGGTCTTTCTCACTTCAAAATCTAGGCTTTTGAGCACTCCTCATATCGCCCTTCCTCCTGGAGGACATGAGGTTGGAACTGAATACTAATGATAATTCCTAAAGAAAGCTTTGTCTTCTTGGCATCAATCTTGGTTTGACCTCTTTTTAAGAAAGTTGTTAGATGTAAAGCTCAAATAAAAATTGAAACCATAGATCACAGCAGTCTTGTTCTATATACTCATTTAAATGCTATTAATTGCCTGCGTCTCTTATAATTTGTCTTTCACATGAACACAGCCTAGACTTGATTACAAAAACAAAACCTCTTTGAAAAGATTTCACCATTTAAAATACAGCCACCCTGAGAGCCTTTAATCTTCCATGGCATGAAACTATCCCCACTCAATCAGAAGCTGCCTAAGGGGTCATCTCAAAAACAGATGCTTATGGCTGAAAATTAAGATATCAGACTTTCATCTCATTTGACCAGTTTTATTTCACTTTTGATTCCATGTCCTTCCCCTTCTCTTATCCTGCAGGCAGTGGACCATATATTTCTTACTTCACAGAGGATTTAATAGGCAGTCACAGTTCTACAGCTGGACATCCCACAAAGCAATATTCTCCATGATAAATTTCAGCCATTTTTGACCCTCAGCTTTCCTTTGAGAGCCATATCAACCACAATGAGAAGACCTCATATTACCATCTCAGGAGTATAACAAGGTTAAGAAGATTGCTGTCTCAGCTAGACGCTGAGGTTTTGATTCATGCTTTTATAACAACAAGGCTGGATTACTACAATTTGTTGTTGGCATCCCTCCCAGAATGCTCACTGCTTTGACTTGACTTTGTACAGGATTCAGCAGAGTGTTCAACAACTAATACAGAAATGCCTGCACATATCATATTAGTACCACAAACATTATGCTGAAATATAGAATTGGTTTGAAAAATTGTAGGTACAGGTCCTTACTCTTAACCCTATGAAACACAGTGAATCTTGTCCTTCCAGAAATGAGGCTTTCATCTACAATCCTGGTGTAGAACTGACTGTGGCTCAAGAGCTCTAAGCTACTTTGTAAGAATGTCACATGTCACTTTTAGGCTCTGAGGAAAATCTCTCCTTTCAAGGGCCTAAAACGCTCACAGCCAATTCCCGGTTGCTAGCACACTTAGCTATATCTTATCAGAAGACACTTTCACTAAAAAAGAGTAATATAGGGGCTGGCCCAGTGGTGCAGCAGTTAAGAGCGCATGCCCTGCTTTGGAGGCTGTGTGTTCGCAGCTTCCTGGGCGCACACCGACGCACCACTTGTCAAGCCATGCTGTGGCAGCGTCCCATATAAAGTGGAGGAAGATGGGCACGGATGTTAGCCCAGGGCCAGTCTTCCTCAGCAAAAAGAGAAGGATTGGCATCAGATGTTACCTCAGGGCTGATCTTCCTCAAAAAAAAAAAAAAAGAGTAGTATATATAATACAATAATATTCTATAATTTGCATTCACACCTTAGAGAAACTCGAATCACACAATATCCCAGTGTTTAAAGTCTCACTGAGAAACATCTCTTATTGACTCTTGTAATGTCTGGATGAAGTCTCCTTCTATTATCCAGACCAGTACTTATCAAAGTTTGCTCCTGGAACCACCCACCTCAAGATCACCTGGAGTGTCCATTAAAAACACAGATTTCAGGGTTTTACTCCTAGAATAATGACCTCTGAGGTTGAGGCTTAAGAATTGGCATTTTTTTTTAACAAACTTCTCAGGTCTTCCTAATGGACACTAAAATTTGAGAACCTCTGTACTAGACATAGTAAGCTCTAGGAATGAACACACACAAAGCCTCATTCAGAACCTAGCATACTGCCTGGTCCTAGTAGGTTCCCATTGTTTCTACATACGATGTACAAATAAATGAACAGTTGATGAATCCTTATGCGGATTCACAACGTCCAAGGCAATGCCTCTCTCTGCTCTTGTGATCTGCTCAGCTCTCCTGACCTGGGTAGAGGAGCCACAAGTAGAATTGTGAGATTGAGCAAAAATATACAGAGCACTCAGTTAAATTTGTATTACAAATACCAAATAATTCTTAATATAAGTATGTCTCTTGCCACATTTGGTGACTCTAGCCTCAGATTATATAGTCCTAGACTGATCCAGTGTCTTCTCTTGGCTGGTGTCCCCTCCTAGCCACAAAGGGAACGGATACCTCGGGGTGCAGAGCATGTTGGCAGGGAAGCCAGGGTGCCTTCCTGTATGCCAGTAGTACAGCTGTCAGCTTTACTCTTGACAAGCAAGGTGAGATTTTTCCTCCCAGTCTCACTGCCACTGCCTCTACAGGGCCTTATCCAAGGGTGAGGCTCTTGTTTCTCTGATCCTCTGATATCTTATCTATTAAAAAAAAAGATAAAAATGCTTCCTCATAAGGGTTGCTATGATGATTAAGTGAAGTAACATCTGTAAAGCTTAATGATGGTATTTATTTCCTCACTTTCACTGTCTTCAGAGCTATATTGCTTTCAACATTAACATAGTACCATCAACTCACACACACACATGCACAAATAAGTATGCATGTGCTCACCTTTGCACACATACATACACATGACCATGCACACACAATTTTTGGAGTTCTATTTATGTTCCAGGTAGGAGATTGGCACAATACAGCATAGAGGTTAAGAGAGAGAGGGCTCTGAAGCAGAGCATTCAAGTTCCATCTCTGCCACTTATGTTTTCTGTATGACTTTGGCTATTTATTCAACCTCTTCATACCTGAGTTTCCTCATTTGTAAAATGGGAATAACAATGCTTGCTTTACCGGGTTGTTGTAAAGATTAAATACATTAATACAAGCAACCACTTAGAACAGTGCCTGTACATGGTGATCTTCAGTAAGTATCAGCTATTGTTATTTTTATCATCATCATCATCATCATCTCCATCTAACCCACATATGTTCTTGACATTCAGTAACCTCATAGGACCAGGAATTACTTCCCCAAGTAAACTCTCTCACTTAGGACTGGAAAGACCCCCAAATGACCATATTTTATTCTCATTAGGAGCTGGGAAAATAGTTAAATTATACCTCTGGCAGTAAGCTGATTTCCATCCTCTGGCAGTTTCTAAAGCATACGTGCTAGTGAGACCCTCTTTTAATTGATCTACATAACCATGAAGAGAGGAAGAGTTTAGAATTCTTGTAATTCCACATTTATTTTGATAGCTTGAAAAAGCTTGCCCTTAGAAATTGTCTAAAGATCAAAAAACATAACCCAGTATATTTTAAATGTCTCATCTAAACATAGAAGATCAAAATGTGTCCATACTTCAGAAAAATGTGACTCCCACTGTCACTACTAATTTAAACTTTTGTAAGGAATATGTCTTACTCTTCCTCATTGACCATCACTATCTCACCCAATACCTTTCATCCAACAAATAATTTAACACTACATACACAGAGTATTAACATGACAGGCATTTATACATTGACCCATCTATTTAATAAATATTCATTGACTGCCTCTATGTGAGAAGTGCTGTAGATATAACAGTGAACAAAACAGACAAATAACCTTGCCCTCACTGAGCTTACTTTCTAGGAGGAGAATGGGCAAAAAAAGAGTGAAATAGCATGTCATTTGGTGATAGATACTGTGAAGAAAAATAAAGCAAGGATGGGGCTAGGAAGTGCAACAAATAATGAACTTTTACTTAGAGTTGTCTGGGAAGACCCCACTGCTATTTGCACAAAAACTCAAGAGAGGTGACGGAATGAGTCCTGCAGATACCTAGGCAGAGGGGGTAGCAATGCAAAGAGATTTAGAGGAAAAGAAAGGTAATTAAAGGCTTGGAAATTGAATTTTAAAATATTGTAAGAATACTGAAAAATTCACCTGAAGAGAGCAAAACAAATATTTGACATGAATTGGCTTTTTAAATAAACTTATCAAAATTAGAACTTACTACTAAAACCATGTTCACTGAGAAACCATCAGACAAAAGATGAAACCTATGCAGAGTCTCTGCAGACAATATCAGTAATTATGGTAAAATTCATGTAATCATTATGAATTATTATTCATAAATAATAGAAATTTTATATGGCACCCTCATGGTGGCTCTCCTATTGATTTCTGATGTAGAATTGCCCTCTAACACTAATCTGATGGAGATTTTTCCTATGAACTTGTCTGGAAGGGGATTCACTGACAGCCACTCAAAATTCTTAAGACAAACATCTTCAAAAGTGGAAAAAAATTTTTGGCTAAAAATAGATATTAAAAGCAATCAGCTCAAATCATAAAAAAATACTGATTTGTCTTGAATGTCTATTTACGTTAAAATGAATGAAGGGTTATCCTATAGAGAAGGCCACGCCTGCCAGGGGAATTGCCCGGGGAAATAGATTGAGTTTCTCTATAAAATTCACTTGTGACAAGGACTGCAATACTCTTGAAAATGTGTGTAATTAGTTATACTTGGCTACCTTCTTAACTTCTACTAAGTATATTCCTATTATGGTGTTTGGAACTGAGAAATACTATAGTACAGGCTTAACTTATAACACTATTAGTATGCCCATATGCCCTTATTCTTTGGTCTAATAATCTTCATTCTATTGATATGTTTCTACTCTTTGTACTGTTATAAATACATTTATGGGCAAAATGTTATGAATTCACTTGATGACATATATAAAAAAATTAACTAACACAATTTCAGTCACAAGGTAAAAACCTGAAATGAAAGTATTAAAAATCATTGTAATAATAATTATTACATTTATTGAGTCCCTAGATGTGTCACACATTTTACATATAGTATTCTTAACCTCACAACAACTCTGCTGATATGTATCATTATCCTCATTTTTCATATAAGGAATCTTTCTCACATAAATTTAATTTCTTGAAGGAAACAGAGCCAGGAAGTGATAATGTTGATATTTGAAACCACATAAATTTGAATTCAAAGCTGCTAGTCTTTCTACTATACGATATCACGTTTTTAGTAACATTTATTCAGTTAACTTGTTTAAATTTGTGTTTAAATCATTCTTGTTTAGTTGATGACATTTAAGAATATTGAAAACTGAAAATTTAGTTTGTACGTTATTTTAATTTATTTTTGCAAAAGTGCATGGGCAGCATTTTAAAGTGATACTTTGGGACCTTTACTTCTATGGCATTTCACTACAAATACCATTTTTAAAAGCTGGTAAGATTTTAGTATAAAGGCTATATCAATTGTGAATTCTGTTTTACAAAGTAAATGAATATAGGGTTCATTTTGCAGTGAGACTTAAAAGAATGAGACCTAAGAACATCGGCTCCAACTAAAAAGTATGGCTTGCCAGGTTTTAGAGAAGACTGCTCAGGTAGCTGAAGTAGGAGGATCGCTTACACAGAGAGGGCACAGAGACCACAGTGTTGCTCAAAAATCTAACCTCCTAGTGTTACCTAAGGACATTCCTACACTCAATTTACGCCCATGAAAATATCAGAATTGATTTAAAATCCAAAAACACATGTTCATTTCTTGTTTCAAAGAGTAAAACATTTATCAAACATAATAGTTCTCTCTGAGGGTTAGGATGCAAATTCCCCTTCTTCTGAAAACAAGCAAATAAAACAAACACAATAAAATTCAGAGAGGCTAGATTATTTCTGAGTTACTTGGATTAAATCAAGCCATACAGACTGAGTGCTGAGGGCAATGTGTGGCCAAAATCCTAGGGTTATCTACCAGGCCGCCGTTGTAGTGATTCAGCATTTCTGCAGTAATGAGTAGAGGGAGAAATTCTGTGAGTGAGCTAAGTTGTTCAGGAATCAGAAAGCTTTCCGTGTGCGTTTTACTGGCATTTTGCTGGGACACCCACCCGCATCCTCCCCAGCTGCTCAGAGAGACATAACTGGGCCACTAGGAACAGTGTCAGTTGCACTGAGAGAGAAAAACGCAGGAATTGGCTTGTCTGGGTTATTCCTGAAAGCCCTGATTTCAGTGGTGATCAGTATGTGTAAAAAAAAAAAAAAAAAAAAGTCAGAGTATTTTTTATCACTTCCTGAACCACTGTATGTATATTCAACTTCTTAAGTTGGTATTAAACAAAACAAAACCAAATAAAGCACTCAAGAAAAATATGAATGCAGAGACACCACTTGAAAAAGAACACTTTCATTTCATGGTTGACTTTTTCTGTCACAGAGAAGACAATGAAATGCATGACAATGCTTCTGTATTTTTCTCTTCCGCAACAAGCACGGAGGCATATATATTCAGATGCTTTATACATCACACTTGTGAATATTCACCAACCACAAAATCAAAACCTATAAAGGCTACATCTGACCAAAATATTTTGGTGGCAGTTATCTCTTCTGCAGACAGAAACCTGACTTTCGCTCCTGAAAAAACATTGACTCTTATAACGGAGGTATTCCTGTGTAATTTTACTTTAGATACTGTTTTTTCAGGGTTCAAATGATGTCATCAGGACCTGGTTTCTCTGAGTTGTGAATTACATAGGATTTTAAATCAAACCAGGATTCTAGGCCCAACCCTACTACTTTTTAATCTATCTGGGGAATATCAGGGAAAGCATAAGTTCTGTGAATTTCAGTTTGCTCACTTGAAAAATGGGGATAATAACAGCCCTCTGAAGTAGGATCAAATGAGAAAGTACAGAAAAGTGTTGCTAAAATTCTAAGGCATCATATAAGCATTCCAGATAAAAGCATATGACTTTCCGTCTACTGGAGTGTGTTAAAGAAATGCCAACTTTGAGAGGTAACGGAGTTGGGGAGGAGATGAAAGTGGGGAAGTAGAGAGAAACGTTTAGAAGAGTGGTTAAGGAGCATGACAGTCTTCAGTGGTGACGGGCAAAGGAGAGAGAACACCAGGAATTTGGAGCATAGCCTGGCAAGGGAAGCGGGGGCATGAGAAGGAACCATGGTAGGGGAGCTTATCATATGGCCTTCCCTGTTTGCACAGCTGCATGTCATGAACTAAACTATTCAGTGATGGGATAGTTAACATGAATGTCTCAACAAGCAGCTGCCAAAACTGCCTCTGAAACCCAAAGGCCCTTTTCTATAGTCTAAGTGTTAATGTTTGAATGGTTTTATTGTTTTCTATTACAACCCAAGTTCCATGACTATATAATGTAGCAACTCCTATAGCTTAGGACAGAAGTAATCCATTGGTTTTAGGAACCAAAAAATTGGTGCAACTTGGACATTAGCTTTCTCTTCAGTCAACAAAGGATATCAATTGAAATTGAAATAATTTAGATAATAGTTTTATGTATGAAATTATCCTGGAACTGGCATCTAGCTGGCAAGGAAAGAAACAGGATGCTTCCAGGTTTGTATTCTTTGTGGGATTGAAAATCAGTGTGGTTAACAGTGAGTATACAAGGATAAATAGAACTGTGTCCCTATTTTCTCGGAACTCAGTCTAGTAAAGGAAAGTTATATAAATAAATAGTGGTAATATAATGTAAAAAATTGTCTAATAGATATTGACATGCTATGGAGGACCAGAGAAGTAACTACCTCTGCAGGGTTCAGGGAAGGAGACACAGAGAAGAAAATATCTGAGGTCATCATAAGGAAAGACTGGGAATTTATAGGAAATGAGGGGATGGTCATCCAGGAACAGGGAAGGATGTGCACAAAGTCACATCAACCTGAAAGTTGACTGGCATGTTCCTCAGTGTGACTATCTGTGGAAGTGTTAGGCAAAGTAGTTGACAAGGTAGATTAAGATCGAATTTTATGGGGTGTTGTCTGTTTGGGCCTTATACTGGGGAGAATACATGCTGAGAATAAATGAGAAGGAAATATGATCAGACATATTTTAGCATGTCAGCTCTGGAAGAACTGTAGACTGTAGATTGGAATTCAGTGGAGATATAGTGTACAAAAGCAGAGATATTGAGAATAAAGTGTAGTAAATTATTTGAGAGCTCTTTAGGATATAGGTTCTACAGGCTTAGTGCCTGGTTGGATTTAGAAGATAATAGGGAGTTGCTCAAAATGAATCCCGGATTTCCACCTTTGGTAATAATAACAGTGTCATTAATAAAGTTTGGACTTGGAGGAGGAAAAAAATATTTGGATGTCACTTGAGGTGTCTCTGGACTATGCTGGATGGCAGTAGAATAAACAAACCTGGGGCTCAGGAGAAAGTCCTGAGCCAGAGAGATAAATACTTAAGGATTATTAGCATAGAGTAGAAGCTAAAACTATGCAAATAGTGTAATCTCCCTGGAAAGATAGCACGCAGTGTACAGAAATCTGTAAATCAGTGAAATGGGTTGAGGAGTAAATGCAGGTAAGAAACTGGAAAGAGTGACTGTCAAGAAGTCTAGTAGTAACTTCCTCTCGATGATCCCAAAGTACCTTTACATCCTCAAGATCCACCAAGGTAAATGGCAGATAGCAGAACCCTCTAGGCTGTGAACTTCTGGGGAAAATAAACTATAAATTATTTATCACCTTATCCTTAAGATACAGATA
The DNA here is from genome assembly GCF_020826845.1 of Diceros bicornis minor. Lineage (NCBI taxonomy): Eukaryota > Metazoa > Chordata > Mammalia > Perissodactyla > Rhinocerotidae > Diceros > Diceros bicornis. The sequence continues at coordinate 61,062,407 of NC_080742.1, read as the reverse complement.
GTGTCTGGTTCTCAATTAATATTCGGTGAATAAAAGAGAGAGAGAATGCGGTTTGGGAAAGTGCTATTGCTAGAAGAAAAATAGAGCAGGGGCAGGAGAGATTTTATTTGGAATGGGAAATGGAACAGAAAAAGTTATAGATTCATGGGACATGAGTCTACACTAATATGAATAAATGATTGAACAAACAAATAAATGAGGGAGAAAAGACAAATCTTCCTTACAGAAATATTTCAAATAATATTTGTAAATATCTCTCTTCTCTTGAGTGTAAGCTGACATTAATTATTCACTTCCAAACAATACAAGATGGAAAGGGGAAAAATAGTAACTTTATTAACAAAGAAATCTGGCAAGCGCTAACATAACCAAGCAATCAATATTAATGTCATCAGTGATGCTATATTGATGTCCTGTACCCCCTGATGTGATGTGGTGGGAATAATACTTCAACTCTGTAGTGTTCTTCCCAGAAACCCATGACGCCAGTCTAATCATGAACAGACATCAGACAAACCCAAATTGAGGGACATTCTGTTAAGTAATTGACCAGTTCTCCTCAAAACTGTCAAGGCCATAAGAAACAAAGAAGAACTGAAGAACTGTCACATCTTAGGGATGACTAAGGAGCCGTGATAACTAAATGCAATGTGATAGTCTAGATTGGATCCTGGAACAGAAAAAGGATGTTAGTGTAAAAACTAGGGAAATCCAAATAAATAGTAGAATTTAGTGAATAGTAATTTACCAGTGTTGCTTTCTTAGTTTTGACAAAGGTATCCTGGTAATTTGAGATGTGAGCATTAGAGGACACTGGATGAGGAGCTGTATTGGTTTCCTAGGGCTGCCATAACAAATTACCACAAACTTAAGACAACAGAAGTTTATTCTCTCACGATTCTAGAAGGCAGAAGTCTGAAAACAAGGTGTCAAGAGGGTAGGTTTCTTCTGCCAGCTCTGCAGGAGAATCCATTGCACATCTCAGTGCTAGCCTCTGGTGGCTTCTGGCAATCTTTGGTGTTTCTTGGTTTGTCGCTGCCCTCCAATCTCACATGGTCTTCTTCCTCTGTCTGATCTGTCTCTTCTCTTTTTCTGTCACTTACAAGGACACTAGTCATTGGATTTAGGACCCACCTACATTCAGGATGATCTCTTGAGATCCTTAACTTAATCACGTCTGCAAAGATGCTAATTCCAAATAAGGCCCCATTTATAGGTACTGAAGCTAGAACTTGGATATACTTTCAGGGCTACTAGTCAACTTACTACAGGGTTTTATGGGAAATCTCTGTAAAATCTTTGCAACATTTCTGTAAACATAAAATTATTCCAGAATAAAAGGTTTATTCATAAAGTGGAGGGGGTAGCAGTTGTGTTTAATCAGTACAATGGAAGTGAAACCTAGAAAATTAAAAAAATACTTCCTCAGTGACAAAAGGAAAGAAGTGAAAAACCGAATTGAATACAGATGTGAGTAGGTATGTAGGTAAAATATTAAGATTGTTCATGGCAAAAGAATCCCATTCACTCTAAATATGAGGTTGGCACTTGACAAACAAAAAAAGAGAGACAATAAGTTTGGAGATATATAGTAAGGCCTCTGAGGAGAGCTATGCAGTTTCAGGAACTGGGAAAGAGTGATGCTTGGAAACAGAGCACTAAGCAGACATGGGATCCAGCTGAAGTCATAAATCATGACTAAACAAGGGTCTCAGCCCAGTTGGGTCCCCTACTCTAGCAGCCCTCAACAGCTCAGGCAAAGTAGTAGAGAAAGAGGGTAGTTTGACTGATTCAAGGAGGGGATTGGTCAATGAGTACAGTGACAGGGATGCAGGTGAGGAACAAACTATGTTTGATGTAGAGATCCAGGCTAGTGGGAAAGGAAGTGAGTAAAGACTGTTAGGATCTTTTCTCTATGTTCTCTTCTAGGAGTTTTATGGTTTCAGGTCTTACATTTAAATCTTTGATCCATTTTGAGTTAATTTTTGTGGGTGGTGTAAGGTAGAGGTCCAGTTTCATTCTTTTGCATGTGGATATCCAGTTTTCCCATCACCATTTATTGAAGAGACTGCTCTCACTCACTGTGTGTTCTAGGCATCCCTGTCAAAAATTGGTTGACTATATATATGTGAGGGTTTATGTCTGGGCTCTCCATTCTGTTCCAGTGATCTATGTACCTGTTTTTATGCCAGTACTAAACTATTTTGAGGAAAATCTGAAAGTGTTAGAGCAAGTCCTTTTCAAACTTCTATGTGCATATGAACCACAGGGGGATGTTGTTCAATTGCATCTTTGGTTTGGGGAGGGGCCAGGGCATTTCCAACAAGCTCCCAAGTGAGGCCAGTGCCAGTGCTGGTCCACCAAACTCATTTTGAGTAGCAAGAGAGAACTTAGTGATCCGGAAGATATCAGAATGCAGTATAAGAAGTGTTCAGAAGTATAAAAAGAAATGAAACTGTGGGAATTCAAGGATTCAGTTTTCTGAAATGAATTAGTATTAGAGGATGACAAGGTCCAGGGAGCAGTCCTGGGCATGAGTGGCTGAAGTCAAGTGGCAGTCAACGTTATTTGAAGAGTGTTTGGAGTGTTTAATGGGTCCTCCCTGTAGACATTTAAGTCACATAGGATTAGGACAGTTTGAGTCCAGAGGAAAACTGACAGCCAAGTATTAAATTCTGTGATGCATCTAGAGAGGAAAGACCTAGAGAGACTGCTGAAGGGTGACATAACCTGGGGAATCTGAAGGGCAAATACAGTTCTGTTATGTTTTGGAAGTAAAACTGTCTGGAAAATACTCACCCCAGTTTCTGAGATACAGGGAGGTGGAAGAATGAGCAGTCCCCAGCCCAAGGTTTGGAAAGCAGCTTTTCAAATAAGCTTCACTAACAACCCAAACGTACTAACAAATTCCAGTTAAATAAGAAGGTGGGAGATAAAGTCAATTAAAAGAATTAGGAGCAGGCCCCGTGGCTTAGTGGTTGAGTGCTTGCACTCTGCTACTGGCAGCCCAGGTTCAGATCCCGGGCGCCCACTGATGCACCGCTTCTCCGGCCATGCTGAGACGGCATCCCACATACAGCAACCAGAAGGATGTGCAACTGTGACATGCAACTATCTACTGGGGCTTTGGGGGAAAAAAAAAGGAGGAGGACTGGCAATAGATGTTAGCTCAGAGCTGGTCTTCCTCAGCAAAAAGAGGAGGATTGGCATGGATGTTAGCTCAGGGCTGATCTTCCTCACACACACAAAAAAAACGATTAAAGTTGTAAGGAAAACTGAGGGTGCAGTGTGAAAAGTTTGGAGGGAGGTCAACAGAGGAAGGTTGGCGTGAGATGGTGAGAAAGAAAAGAAACCCCATCTTGTGGCACTTGCCCTTCTGAGGATGACTGGGAAAGCCGGGATGAGACAGGAGTTGAGAGCTAGGGAGGAGGGCTGTAAATAAAGTCAATATATTCCCAGGACTCGGGAGAAATCACTAACAAAAAACTACTTCTCTCCAAAATACACAATTCCTAGCTCTGCACATGTATGTAAACAAGAAACAGTAAGAGTGCTTCTCTGACAATCTTTCAGTTCTAAGAAAGATGGTATCTGTTCAGTGGCAATGGATTAAAGACTTTACAGTGGTACGATTATCAGATTTATTTTAAATTCTAGTATATAAAAAGGCAGCTTTTTTACCTCCTGCTGTTGATTCTCATGGAAACTATGCTTATCATAGGTTTTGGGAAACGCAGCTTGGGGCCCTGTGGTGATTGGCAGGAGTGCTAACGGTGGGTGTAAACGAGCATGGTGGATTAGAGATGAGACCTTTAAACTGCCCTGCATTCTAATCAGCTGACAGTTATAAAATATGTAAGCATCAGACATTGACATTGTCACTTCAGGCAAGGACAAAAGTCATCTAATTTATATTAATATGAGAAAAGTTTAAATCTGCCCATTTAATAGAGAGAATTTAGGCAAAATTTCATTAGCTTCTTTGGTTGATAAATGAAAGGCTACAAGATTGTAAAAGCCACATCATTTATTGTATAAATTAATAGAAATTGAAAATCATCTTATGGTAAATAACCTCTTTTATCAGCAAAAATACCTAAAATAGAGCAAACACAAAACTACTTTATTATCATCTTAAAAATCTTACTCTTGTTATTTTTAAAGCCATTTACATTATTTTCTATTCCATGAATCAACACTAAGAGAAAATACTTTGGTGAAGAGTTGTGAAATCCAGAAATATTAGGGAAGATACTTGTACTCTTAAAAATATACATTTGTTTTTAATGTTTTATTCCCCCTAATTCTTCTGATTAATATGCTACGTTTATAGTTTTAAACTCTTCAATCAAATCCCCTTTAACTTTATTATACTCTTGCCCACAGTGATTTAAAGACATAAGATCAAGAATCAGATTTAATTATTAAGATAATTCTTACAGTCTTTTCTCTTTTTGAATTACAATGCTTTTGCTCGTTCATGGGTTAGAATGCAATGTTACAAGAATCCTTCATTAAGTAGTAGATAATAACAACAATAAACAAACACATAGAGACAGAGATTGGAGTGGTGGTTACCAGAGGGGAAGGGGGGAGGGAGGAGGGTGAAAGGGATAATTCGGTACATGTGTGGTGATGGGTTGTAATTAGTATTTTGGTGGTGATCATGATGTAATCTATGCAGAAATAGAAGTACAATGATGTACACCTGAAATTTTTACAATGTTATAAACCAATGTTACTGCAATAAACAAAAAATTAAAAAAAAAAAAAAAGAAAGAAGACTTCTAGAGAACTAAGGACACATTTACATTCCCTAGAATTGCATTGATGGGTCTGGGAAAAAGGCAAACCAATGACTGCCATGCCTTCTAAAACAGGACTAAGTCACAACGTGTTTCTTAACCAACAATGTGTCTTGAACTTGGGTTTGCTTATTTAACAGTTGCTGACCTTTGCTGTGTCCCATAAAGTGTGTTGAGTATTTGATTTAAAAGAAGTGTAAAACAAGATTTCTATTCTTAAGAGGTCTACAGCTCAATTGAAGAACAGAACATATAGGAATTAAAAGATAGTTAACCATCAAGGAAGTATATGATTAAATGAGAGAGACTGATCTCATTTCCTTCAGTAAACATTCAGACTAGGTTTTCTTAAAATAGCTTATCTCTAGAATCATTACCCAATATTTTGCCCTTTAGAAAATCCCAATTCATTCTAGAATAAATTCTTGAAGCTTACTATCATTTTGCCAATATCTTAGTCTTGAGCCATTTCTTTTAGTGTCTGGCATACAGTAGAGACTCAAGAGGTTACTGAACGAATGGATGGGTAAGTGAATCAAGGAGTGTTGAATGCAAAATATACAATATTCCTTAGACATTTCTTCTTCATCTGAAAACACGAGACAATTTAGTTTAAATACAGATCAAATTAAACCTAAGTTTTCATCACTGTTTCTTAAAACAGAGCCAGGCATTAAGTCCAACTAAAGTATCTTGGCAAATTTCCTTAGAAGCAGTAGCATTCTCTCAATCTGTTATTTGTTCTACCTGTACAAATATCTACAGAGTGACGTTACAACAATTTTCTCAGTAATATTGCCTTGGGTGTATGCCTTCCTCACATTTTTCATTTATTGTCTAATTTTTTACAGTAACTATTTTCAAGAAATCTGAAGCACACTTGTAGTATCCTACATCATTTGATGAGTGACGTTAGCCCCCAATATTTTTCTCCTCTAGGCCAAACTTGCTCTTTCATTTATTCTTTTTCTTGTGAGGAAGATCAGCTCTGAGCTAACATCCATGCCAATCCTCTTCTTTTTGCTGAGGAAGACTGGCCCTGGGCTAACATCCGTGCCCACCTTCCTCCACTTTATATGGGACACTGCCACAGCATGGCCTGACAAGCTGTGCATTGGTGCGCACCCGGGATCCAAACCTGGGCCACCAGCAGCAGAGCGCATGCACTTAACCATTACGCCACGGGGTCGGCCCCCCAAACTTGCTCTTTAATCTCTCCCTGTTCTCAGAGGATGTTCCTTGACAATCTCCTTCAAATAATAATGCTATGTTCTGAGCCAATTCTCCCTATAAAGATCCATTTCTCTTAATGTTATTTCTGCTAATTCAGGATTATTATCTTTAAATCTTTTTTTCCATTCTAACATGGCTTTTAATAATCCTCATACTGTAAAGTAATAAATTATGAAAAAAGTTAATAGTCCAATTTAGTAATATTTTTATTGCTGTTTTTCTCCCATCCAGGTGTTCTCAGTTTAAAGCCTGGGTAACTATGCTGTCTCTTTCTACATCTGCCAGAAGGCAGCTACAAAAGCAAATTTCAAGGAACAACTTAAAAAAAGGTAACAAAAGGCATAATACATATTAATAAACCTGAAAAATATTCAACCAACCTATTATTATTCTTTACATCAAAAGAAAACAGGAACTGAGCCTCAGAAGCGAAAATGAAAGGAAAAAAATGATAACAACAAAACTTGGAAATTAGAGGAAACATCAGAAGGCTGAAAGGGGTTCAAGGAGAGAAGACAAAATATCCAGAAGGAAGTAGAAAATGAGTATGACAAGAGTCATAAATATGCTATGGTATGAGGCAATTGGTAGCTATACTCACATAGAATTAACATTATATAATATGTTCTTCTTTATTTTAAAAAAGTAATTCCTTCAGTCTTCACTTCTTTAATTAAATGCATGAAGTACTTCTAATGTGAATTAACTTAACTAGTTATTCATGCAGTCATTCATCAGAAATAAAACATCCTTAGTGGTCAAAGAACGCAACTGACTTCTAGAAAATTTCATTCCTCGATGACCTCACTGGATGATGCACTCCATGAGCATTTCACAAAGTTCCAGTTTCTTTCCCACTATAAGTCCCAACTATTTCATATTTTTTATCATTATTTCAGCTTTCTGGCAAGATCTAAAAAAAAATGAGTCATACACAAAATGTTACCAGAAAGAATGAGCAAGATTCTATACAACTTGTTACTAGTATATTGTGTGCTTCACCCCAAAAGGTGCATAGAGTAAGCTCTACAAGGTGAAGAACTTTATTCCTTGATTCTCTCCTGTATTCCCATTACTAATTACTGAAAACAGTGCTTAGCATACAGGCATTGAAAGAATACAAATGAGGGTTGGAATGCCTTTACAAAGCCGTTCATAAAACTAGTTTGCCAATTAGGTGTGTCTTCAGGGATATCTTCTATATTTTCCATTATTCATATTTGGTATTTAAGCCATTGTGTAGTCATAAAATGAATAGTAAAATCATACGAGGAATATTATAGTCTTAGTATATTCATATAACATGATATTAACATTGAGAAAACAATTTCTCTGGGCTGGCCCCGTGGCTTAGAGGTTAAGTGGGCGCGCTTCGCTACTGGCGGCCCGGGTTCGGATCCCGGGCGCGCACCGACGCACTGCTTCTCCGGCCATGCTGAGGCCGCATCCCACATACAGCAATTAGAAGGATGTGCAACTATGACATAAACTAACTACTGGGGCTTTTGGGGGAGAAAAAAAAAAAAAAGGAGGAGGATTGTCAATAGATGTTAGCTCAGAGCCAGTCTTCCTCAGCAAAAAGAGGAGGATTAGCATGGATGTTAGCTCAGGGCTGATCTTCCTCACAAAAAAAAAAAAAAAAGAAAACAATTTCTCTGAAGATCGAGAATTAATGACAAAAAATAATTTAATAGGTGATAGATTAAAATTTTAAAAAGCATTTAAAAATGTACTGAATTTGCCAATTCATAGCTCACACTATAGAGTTCACAGCTTGAAAACATGGAGAAATACGGGGAGTTTCCTACCTAATAAGCAGTGGAGAAGTTTTACAGAATCAGGCAAAAAAAGCAATAAGTGAACTGATACTATACAAAATAAAAATTAAAAAGACAACTTCAACAGACACAGAAAATCTAATACACGGGATTGAAGTGGGCATAATCTGAAAGCGTTCTTAGCTCTAGGAAACCTGAATAAGAATGAAAGGCTTGCCTGGAAATGGAGTACCGGATACACACAGGAAGGCAGTAAAGCTGCAGAACTGTTAGACAAGGGGGACATGCAAAGCTCCATTAGGACAAGAGACACCTGAAAAGAACAAGAAACAAAGAACGCTGGGATAAAGGTCAAGTTATAGGAGAAGGCATAAGAGGCAAAGAAAGAGCAGCGGATGGTCCGTACCTGTCTGTTGAGTTGATGAGTGAGGGACAAATCGTGAAGGAACATATATATATTTCCCTATTTTAAATAACTGTATTTAACAACAACAACAAAAAAAGTTTTGTTCTACAGAAATGGTTCTTAAAATGAGATAGTTTAAGAACTCTGAGGGTTAAGAATCAACCCACAAGCTTGGGAAATTTTCTCTGGGAAGATAATTTTATAATATAACCACATCTATAAAGTTTGTCCACGATAGGAAATAACTATTTTCTTAAAACAAGACACGAAAATTATTTATTGTGATGAACAAGCAGGCTGAGGCTATGTAGGATATTTTTAACAGTTCTTTTGCATTGTTAAAGTAGTCCACAAACAACTTTGAAAAATCACAAGGTGATGGTAGGATAAAGTTTAAAAAAAAAAATAAATCTAGGACTAACTGTTAAGTAAATACCCCTTGGAAGAAAAAGGAGGTAATATACAAGGACTAAGAACAGAAAAAGAAAGAAGAAAAGAGAGGAGGGGAGGGGGGAGGTGGGAGGGAAGTGAACAAGACTGCCTTACAGTTCTCCTCAGCTTGTCTAAGCTTTAGATAGGTTTCTTCCTGACCTCCCTTTTCTTACTTTAGAAAATTTTTAATTGTAAATTCTTCCCCTGCCCCATTGAGATGTATATAAATCTTTTCAAAAGCCTGTTGACAGTTTTAACGTCTTTCTCAAGGACGTGGGAGCTATCTCTTTAAAATGGAAGCATCAGGGGAGATAGTACCTCATCTCCCTGTATTTGTGAGAAGGTAGGCACCTAACTTTAGTGGAGCCTTGTTCCAAGTTTTAAAACTATCTCCTGTCACAAAGATACAAGAAAGTTTATTTTCTTTTGGGTAAAGCCAATTAATAGAGACAGACGGCCTGTGCTCTCCCTCTCATTTCAGTGTTTAAAAATCCTCACACCTATTGTTTCAGTGGAGTTGAGCTCAGACTAAATTCTAGTCTCTCTCTCCCCTATTGCAATAGCCTTGAATAAAATCTTTCTCACCTGTTTAACTCTGTCAGTGCAATTTCTACTTCAATAAAAGCAAAAATTTTTGACAGAAGAGAGGTCAATAATTGTTAGTTTAAAAACATGACAAATGAGAATTTTTTTAAAATCACAGGGTTTTAACTGATCATTCAGAGATATTGTAACTGCTACACAAACACAAAATTAAGCATGCTAACCCAACACAAAATGGATGCATCACCAAGCATGAATCATTTATCAAGAACTCATTGAGCCAGTTACAGGGCAGGCTCCACTAAGAGGCATTTGGGAACCAGAGCAATGCAGGCTGGTTGTGAGGAGGAAGAAACCAAACAGCAAAGGATAGGTGGTGGAGCCAACAGCTAGCGACTCAGGTATAGGGCTGGCTACTGACGATGACTCTTGGTCTGTAATTCACTGTCCCAGCACCAGGTGGACTCACACTTGGTTCAGGCAGGCACTGCAGTCCAGGCCCACAAATGGAGTATTGCAGCAGAAATCCACAGCACACGTGGGTTGAAGTTAAGCAGATTCCAAGAGTACCTTCTGTAGTCAGGGAACAGAGAGCCGAGTGGATTCTCCTGTGAGAAGAGCTTGGCAAGGACTCAGAGAAGAACTGAGTAGAACTGAGAAGAACAGAGTAACAGAAGCCAAAGACCAATCGGGTGGCTTGAGCAATTTCATGGGGGAAAAACTACAACTGAGCGGGCACATGGGTACTCATGGCTTGCAGCAGGTATCCTTGGTTTAGGAGGCCCCTAGTAAGATATTAGGTAGAAAATATTAATATTCTTCAGTAAAGAATATTGATTCTGTCAACAAGACTAATTCCAGTTTCCAAAGGCTAGTGGGCAGAGACTATAAATACACATCCACTAGTCGTGATGGTCTTAGATGCTGAGAGGCAAGAATGGGAAATGATGAGCCAATAAAATGGCTTGAGCCTTCAGGTGGAGAGAGTCTGGGTCAAAATCTGAAAGGGCTGGGCAAAATGGGCACCTAAACTGTCTTCATTCTTGCTCCAAGGCACTGGGCATCGTTCTTTTAAGCTTTTTAAGAACTTTTGAAAACTTATGCTACTTTTCTCTCCGGGAGCAAGCATAGATATTTATTTAAGGGTGTGATACACTGAACATTTTTCATCAACTCACAAAATGTGAACCCTTCCCAGAGATCAAAACAGCACACTCCTATTGTCTTCCATTTCCAAGTGCCAGAGGGGAATAGCTTTTAATAAATACTTTTACACTGCACTTCAGTCCAATTGCCATCGTGTGAAAACAGGCCTGAGGAGAATTACACATTGCCAAATTCCCTCCAGTGAGTGCAAAATAATACTGTAGGTTCTAGCAGAGAAATAAAATGGAAACCTGATTACTTTGTTTTATTCTATGTGGAGATAATGTGTGAGCACATTTAAATACATAATTCAACGTATTTCAGCTATGGCCCAAGATGATTCAATGTCAGCCTTACACTAACCTTGCAACATGAGAGCTGCATTTAGAGCTGACAACTAAAGGGAAAGTTGATGAAATTACACTTTATTTTATTTTCTGCAGAGCTAAGCAGACCTGTTTATTCCATTCCCAATGCCAGCTACTGTCATAAATTTGAGAAAAGTAACCTACCCAGAGAAGGCCATACATATTAATAAAGTTGAAAGAATTGTCTGTTTACCATATTGGAATAGATTCAACCAAGAAACAAAAAAAAAATAAAATGTGAAGATCATTTTCATGGATCAAATTATAGTAAGTGATTTAAAGTCCAAAGAGATTTATAGTAACTTACCTTTTAATTATATGATATCCACAATTGTGGTAGAGATACGTAAATGGCTCCTTTTGAAAAAACACAGAATGGTTTTAGGAAAATGCAACATAGGAGATAATTTGCATAAATAGTTAAGAGTTTAGGAGGCCACTAGCAAGATATTGGGTAGAGAACATTAATATTCTTCAATAATACTGTGGACGAGTTGAAATGTTTTACACTGGGAAATAGTTTTTTTTTTTTCTTTTTTTTTTTTTGTGAGGAGATCAGCCCTGAGCTAACATCCGCCAATCCTCCTCTTTTTTTTTTTTTTTTTTTGCTGAGGAAGACGGCCCTGGGCTAACATCGGTGCCTATCTTCCTCCACTTTATATGGGACGCCGCCACAGCATGGCTTACCAAGCAGTACTTCGGTGCGCGCCCGGGATCCGAACCAGCGAACCCCGGGCCGCCGCAGCGGAGCGCACGCACCCAACCGCTTGCGCCACCGGGCCGGCCCCTGGGAAATAGTTTTAATGGTAATAATTTTAAGGTGAATGGGTTTCTTCTATTTTATGTATTTTATTTACCTCTTTGGCAACAAGCATAGGGTATCCCAGAAAATTGAAACATTAACTACTTTTAATCCTAACACTAATTTTTAGGCCACAGACACAGCAGATGATGCCTTCTTAGGAGACGTCAAGAACCCCGCGAACCTGGTATGACGAAATGTTTCATAATGCCCATGTGAAGTCTAGCTTACATGGCTATATTCGCAGCTGAAAAGCAGTCTCTTTTCACAAGTCAGCTTGCTAACTGCTACTGCTGTGATTTAGGGCCACAACACAATTGTATCTCCTCCCACAACACAGAAAGGAAATAAAAATGGAAATTTTAGGGTTCCACATAATCCAGCTGTTTTTACTTCTTTACCTGAATGATTTTTTGCATAGAAATTTTTGTAAAATAAATGAATTATGAACTACTGTAACAATATGGGAGAACCAACACCAATTTTACTAGATCCTTAATGGGTTATGAATGACAAGGGTATATTCTTATTTAATGCCAAATTTCTGCCCACTCTCTTCTAACCAGGAGTAAAATAGAACCTCAGTCTTAAAGTAAGTTGTCTTTGACGTTATCACTTTTTGAATGCCAAAATACTTCTTCTGCTGATTATATTACTTCATATGGCTTATACTTATAGATTTTAGCAGTATTTGTTTATGTTTAGTTAATAAATTATAGCCTATTTTGTTCAAAAAAAAAAGCGTTTAAAGCAGTTGTCTCCAGCTTTGTCTTGGCTGTAGGTTTCTGTTTGAATTCACTTAATTCCAATTTGTAATCTATAAAACTGTCTGCCTTAATTGCTACTGTTGCCACTTCTCTTTCTGCTCTTCTGCTACCACTACTTTTCATGTTGCTTCTACCTGTCTCTTTATAATTACACAGATTGCATTGAATTGCACCAGGGATTTGGAAATGCCTGTGTCTGGGTGAGAAATTCTATGATTATTTAATCTACTACATTTAGTGCCTTAAATGATTTGACTCTGACTGAGGGTGGAGGAATTCATGGTGCCCATATGGTGAAGCTACACAAAATCTTACCCCACTTCGGGTGCTCTCTTCAAGGCCAAGGTCTCTTCTCAGTCCCCTGGGACTGATGGGTGTGTCCTTTAAGGGTCATCACCAATGACGTCTTATAAATAAATATCATTGTTTTCACTAGTTATTTCCACCCTTCTCCAAAAGACTCTGGCTTTATTATTAGTGATTTCAGCTGTCACATTTTCTTGATGGCCACTTCGGCTATGTAGAGAATTTCTACACTAAAAACTCGGGAGGCACCCTATGGTCTCTTCTGATCCTCAGGTCTCCTTAATTGCTTTTTGTCTCTTGCTTCCCACAATAAGCGAGACATTTTGGAATTTAGAGCTTAAAAGTGCCTAATATACCAAAACTGCTACTCACATGCAAACAACTGCCATAGTGTTCCAGAGCTCTTCTCAGTACTTTTAACTTGCTTTTCTTTTGTAAGGATTATGCTCTCAGAATGAGTCCAGATGATACCAAACAAAATGCCTAACCCAGTGGTCTCATTTTCACAATGAATGAAGATTGCCATGATATCTTTATGTAGCATCTCTGCACTGCCTGCCAGTCCCTGAAATCTGTGCATCAGCCATGGCAGAATTGGCCCAGTGGCCTGTTTAATACTGCTGAAGTCTATCTGGCCTCATGTGTACCCAGCATCCCCAAGCATCTAGGATTTTGAAAGAAAAAGAGAGTTAAAAACCAGACCAGTTACAATTTACATAAAAAGAAGTGTAGCTAGCCAATAAACATAGGCTCAGTGTTTCTCATCACAAGAAATATAAATTAAAATTCCTTATCAGAGTTCCTAAAAATTAAAATATTCAATAATATGCAGTCACTTTCATTTATACTTGTTAGAAGAATTGGTGAAATTTCTTAAGAAGGCAATGTGGAAATATTTATCTTTAAATTTTGACAATGCTGTGTCTCAGTTCCTTCAACTGAATATGGAAATAATAATAATACCTACTTATAGTGTGTTGTAAGATATAAATTAGTTAGCACATGCAAAGTAATTAGAATTGTGTTTGACATACACAGAAAAAAACTCTACCTAAGTGTTAGCTATTATTATCATCAACATTTAAAATAAGCGGACCTTTGACTTAGCGACTTCACTCATAGGAATTTATCCCCCAAACGGAGGCAAAGCTAGGCTTTATGAGGACACAAGTTTATGCAATTTGGGTGGCCCTCTTCAAGAAGAAGAATACAGCAGTGTGAATTCAAAATTAGTTACAAAAGTAAATATGTAAAATGAGAAAAGAAAATAAAACAAATTAGAGAAGGCTTGGAAATCAAGTCCTTGCTTTTTTTACTAGTTGTCTTTGGGAAATTTATCAGAAATGCTCATGTAGATGTGCTTTTTGTTTGCATATCTCCACTTCCACCAGAAATACTCCACAACTCTAGGCTTTCAAAGAGCCAAGCGAGTGAGGTCCTGAAGCTTCAGCTTCATTATATTCACAGGAAATCCACCTTTGCTGAGAAAAATGCTCACATGTGTGTATAACGATATCATTACAGGTTGTCGTTTTTAAAGATATGTATGTTAATGTATGCATTAAAATTTCTAAAAGTATACAAAAAAAAATTTTTTTCCATTGCAGCATGGCTTATACTATCAAACACAGGGGGAAAAATTTAATATCTACCAAGATGCAGCACAGCATGATGGTTAAAAGAGTGAATTCTTAAGTGAGCTGGACTCGGGTTAAATCAGGGCTCCACTACTCACTGCTGTTTGACCTTAGGCAAGTTACTGAACCTCTCTGTTCCTATGTTTCATTATCTGTAAAACAGGAATAATAGTTTCTATGTCATCAGGTTATTATGAAAAGTGAATAAGTTGATATTTATAAAGTGCTTAGAACAGTGCTTGGCACGTGGCAAGTGCTCTTTAAACATAAAATAAATACAAATCTACCTGTAGATTTGTACCTGTAGATTTAATTAGAGACAATTAAATAAGTCCATACATCCATATAATTGAATGCCACGCAAGCAATAAAAAAGTAAAGATAAATTTATATTAAAATTCAACATTGATATTGAAAGCTGTTGCATAAAAAAAGGAACTTGCAAAACAGCAAAATTCAATAGAATACCAAGTTCGGGGGGAGCGGAAGAGAAGCTTGCTTTTATACTACTTGTAGGCAGAGTAGTCCATATAATACTATTTAGAGATATTATCTGTGTCTAATGTGGGAAAAATACATCAATTCATTACAGTACACTGTTCATATTTGTGGAAGTTTAAAAATAAACAGTCCCACAATTTTTTGACCCTCCTCCCATAGAGAAATGAGGTCTATTTCCTCAACTTTGAATCTGGGCTCTGCCTGTTTCACCAATAGAATAGGGTGAAAGTGACACTGCCCGGCCTCCAGGCTCAGGCCACAAGCAACTGGTAGTTTCCACTTCCTGCCTCTTGGAATACTCACTCCTGAGCCCAGCTTCTGTTCTGAGGAAGCCTAGGCCACATGAAGAGGCCGTCTATGGGTGTTCTTGGTGACGGCCCTGCTGAGACTCAATCAACAACCAGAATCGACTACCACATGTATGAGCTGGTATGCCTCTTCTTGATATCAGCCTCAGCCTTCCAGTCTTCCCAGCTGACGTCCTAGACCTCATGGAGCAGAGACAAGCCACCGACACTTTGCTCTGTCCAAATTCCTGTCTCCAGAGGTTTTGAACATCAGAAACTAGCTCTTTGATGCCATTAAGATTGGCACTGGCTGTTACACAATGGAGAGATAACAGGCAATAGATAACTGGCATAATACGTTTATATTTTTTCACCATGATCTGAGTATTTTGTATGCTCTCAGCCAATGACGGTATCAATTTAGCAGATGAGACTATATACTTCCAACCAGTGAGTACTCCATAATGCACATGGAGTCAATGATGTCTATGGCTATAAGTTGAACGAGGTCTATATTGTCCATTATTTGCTGTATGATGATCTGTCTTTCTGCCATTTATCTATGATGTAGTAAAAAATCCATAATGATTGTTGAAGGTTTGTTAGTGACAGTGCTAGACTTGCCACAAAGGGAAAAAGTCTCATTGCTGCATAAAAATACAAGTTTGGGAATACACAAAGGGCTATTTTTTTTTTTTTTTGTGAGGAAGATCAGCCCTGAGCTAACATCCATGGCAACCCTCCTCTTTTTGCTGAGGAAGACCGGCTCTGAGCTAACATCTATTGCCAATCCTCCTCCATTTTTCCCCCAAAATTCCAGTAGATAGTCGTATGTCATAGTTGTACATCTTTCTAGTTGCTGTATGTGGGACGTCGCCTCAGCTTGGCCAGAGAAGCAGTGCGTCAGTGCGCCCCAGACATCCGAACCCGGGCCACCAATAGCAGAGCACGCGCACTTAACCGCTAAGCCATGGGGCTGGCCCCCACAAAGGGCTTTTGAGAGAGTAGTAAAAGAAATCAAAGAAAGCCTCATTCAGTAATTGAGAGCTAATGGAAGTGCTTTGACATCATGAAGGACATGTTAAACATCACTGTATCTGGAAGGATTGGCCAATAGTTGCATGAAATCATTGGAAAGCTGGAAAAAATAGTGGCCAGAAGTATGACATGACTCTGGGAGATTAAAGGAACACAGAGAAGTAATTGCCTCTGCATGGTGCATGACATGACCCTCCATGTGGATGGTGCCCTACACTGTTTGTGTTGATTCACTCAGAGGTCTCCCTTCCAGGAACCCTAGCCCACTATCAAATGGTTTCTGAGTCTGAGAGCACTAGCCCGTGTGTGTGCGCGTGTTTATGTGTGTGTGTGTGTGTGTGTGTGTTCTCACATGTACTTTCATATGAATCGAAAATGCCTGGAAGCATGTATAAGAAATTCCTAATAATAGTTAATAATGGATCCTTCTGGAGAGTCTGGGGACAGGATTTGGGGAAGCACATGGTCTATGGGAAGGGTGGGGAAACTTTACTTTTCAATTTCATTTCTTTACAAGAAAAATGCACTATGTGTATAACAAATGAAAAAAATCAATTTTAAATAAATGAGTCCAATTAGAAGCACAGAGTTTATAACTTCACTTCTTGGCTTTGTTGCAGATAACATGGCAAAGTGTTTTTGTCCTGGCAGGTTTTCCTCTACTCCCTTTCTGAAAATGACGGTATTGGATAGTGGGTTGTAAGTATTCGTTTTTAACATGGAATGGTTGTAAAATGTCAAACCCTTCCACTTTTCCTTTACATTGTTCAGCTCCAAAGATTTTCAGGTTCTAAAAATAAGATAAACTTCTCTCCTGTGTTTCAGTAACTTGGACATGTTTGAAGTATACAGTAGTCATTTAGGAAGTGTGTATCTAAAGGTGGACATCAAAACTGTGTTTGCAATAATCATTTTTCTTTCAAGCTATCTCAGTGAGCAATCCCAGGAAATGTTCTTTCATGATCAAAGCAAATCATCGCCTGAAAAAATGCACTATTTTCAGTTAACTCTGCTACCAGCAAGTGCCAAACGCATTTGAAGACAGAATGTTTCACACTAGAGAAAGTTAAGTACAGCACTAAAAAGCAGCCATGAGATCACCAAGAGAACCTACACAAAACGCATGTGGGCAGACTGTATGTATTTATTCAGGGCAAAACCACCATCATTGCACAGAGCTTAGCTTTATATATCTCACAACATGCCCCAGAGAATAACTGAGACTCGAAAAAGACAGAAGGAAAATATGCATGGCTCCCAACTGTCAAAACAGGCAGCTGGGCAACTATATTAATCATGATTTAAAAGCCTTATAACATATTCTATTTCAGCGGTATTTCATTTTTTCCCCCGTGGAAAGGAAAATAGTCCCTGTAAGAAAATGGGCAATTTGCACTTGAAATAACTTTCAAGCCCTTGCTAAGGACAGATATCACAGTGTTTCTGTCTTAGTGGATAATAATGCCTGGTTAAGAAGACCACAAACCACATAGGAAGGGAAAGCCGCAAATGCAAACTCATAGAGTAGCTTATGATTCGGGAAAGCTGGTCAGGACAGACACATTCTTCCTTTCTGCTCTTCCCACCTAAATTAATATCAACTTAATCACTATCAAGACGGTCCACACCTGATTACTGGGAGCTTGAGGGAGGGAAAGGGACACGTACCTTATCTACTTTACAGTAGTTGTATCCTTGTTACTAATTATGACTCAAAAAGTCACCTCTCATTTGCTACACAGCTTGTCTTGGTTACTATGCCACAAGAGCAGTAATTTTTGAAGTGGGAGGTGGGAAAAAAATATTGAACTTCCATCTATTCGATTCTAGAAATAAAAAAGGAAATGAAGCTTTACTAATATTTACTTTTGAATGAACCTGGGTTCCCACCCTCAGTCTGTATGTCAGAGTCGCATGTCGCATATGCTCTGCATAGGATATTGAGGGAAGGGTGAGACTTCCCCAACTTGCCATTTTCACTGGCTCCTTAGCTTTCAGCACTGCAATGAATTACAGATTGTGTTTGACTAATTAGACAGATTTACACACTATATTTATGAGGCTTTCAACTAAACTAAATCTTCTCAGTGTGGTCAAAGGGTGTTAAAAAAAAAAATCTCTGCAAAGAAACCCAGATTGAAGATAAAACGAATGATGCAAGTTCAGGCAAGTAAAAAATAAAACGGCAAAGTTAACACATCTATTCTTCATATGAGTTCTTTGCCATGTTATAAATAAAAATAACAATGATCTAATCATATGTAGCCCTCTGTCAGCCCCCCAAATTTAAAATTATCAAATGGCTTCCATCTATTTTCTCTAACGATGAATTTCTAATTGTATATTTTTGCTTGAGATATTAACTAGAAAAGGTAAAATATATTTCTTTATATATACACACAACTTATAAATAAATATATAAATATATTTTGGGAGTGCATGCTCATTTTCTCTCAATGATAGATAGCCATATTCAAAAATATTAAGGCCACTCTTGTAGAGAACAGAACAAAGGGCAAGAAGAGGTCAATAGAGAATAAAGAGCATGCTAATTCTTAATTTCTAGTTGATTTGCTCTGAAATGCTGACTAAACTCATTTCTTAAGGAAACACTAATTCAAGCACATACACATTAAAGAGACTGTTGTTTTTTTTAACTACCTTGTTTTGCTAACTTTGGCCCACCCACCTCCATAGCCATTTTCCTGGAGTGATTAACTTAAGAAATGCATGATGACACACTACTGCTGATTCCAAGTGGAAATGCTGATTCACTTCAATAAGTGAGTAATTTCCATCTTACTTAAGTAGTTTAAATGCAAATGATCCATTTTATGTTTTGTTTCTGTGTCTTCTCTTAGGAGAAATATGCATATTATTTCACAGTGAGAGTAGAAAAGACTCCTTGAATATTAACATCTAACGGAAAACACCTGCAAAGCCTGCCTGTGCTCCTCTCCCAGTTGTACAGCTGTAAGGGACATCAGAAATCAGCCATTGCAGCCTCCTCATTTTACAGATGGCAAACTTGGGGCATGGCAAGATGAAGCTACTCAGCAAGACTGCACAGTTCATTAGCCACAAAGCCAGGACCAAGCTCTTCCTGACTCATAGACCAATCATTCTCCAATGTAAGGAGACTGAAACAGAAACACCATGGTATCCTCAGCAAGGAGTTTACTCAAAAAGTTAATTCAGATACAATTACTTTTCCTAAAAGGACTACCTTCTAAGAAAATAAAAAATAGGAAAGAAGAGAAAGAGCATAAAAAGAGAAGAAAAAAAAAATCCTTTAGGATATGACAGCCTTTAAATGGGACTTTAAGGTGATTGCACAACTGACTATTTTGACATTTGGGAGCAGTGTACATTTTCAGTCTTTGTACAGGACCTCAGTTATTCTCTGGGAAGATAAAGAAGCATATTAATGATGGTCTTACCTAACATAAAGAATATATTTTACTCTATTTGTGTTTAGCATACTCCAGAATATTGTGTAGATTTTCTTTGATTTTGGTGATCCATTGACCTAGTGACTTATTTTTTTGGTACTGTCGACATAAATAATCCATAATCAATCTATAAATCAAAATTGGGGTGAGTTTATTATGAGCCAACTTTTGAGGGCCATAGGAGGAAGGGCACCAAAGAAGTGGGCTGTACAGAGCAATTATATACCTTCAAAGAGCATGTATCACATATGATTGCAAAGTCCCTTTTACAATAGCCACAAGATCACCCTGCCAGATTGCCCTGCCAGAATAGCTATTGATGGGAGCAGGTCTGCCGACTCAATGGGTGTGGCTGGTGTGAGGTCTGTTGTCTCGAGCTGGGTGGTCACAGGATGAGTGCAACAATCAAATCGTAGCCTAGGGAGAAATGCTTACCCTTAAGGAAATGCCAATGTGGGGGAAGTTGCATCCTTTTCTTAAGGGCATTTACTCTTCTCTTCGGGACATGGTAAAGCAGATACACAATGCATGTTTGAAGGCGACTGGCCCTGTTGGAAAAACAAACCCCAAATGGCTTCCTCATATGCTCCAATATATCCTATTGCTTGCTATTTATTTATCAGTACTGTATCTTTCTCTAGTGTGAAATAGTTTTGTCTTCAAATGCATTTGGCACTCATGAGCCGCGAATGAATTAAAAACAATGCATTTTTCCAGGAAGTGATTTGCTTTGACTACAAAATATTTCCCAAGACCTCCTCAACAAATTAAGATAACATTATTTTTTAAATACAGAATCTTAGAGATTCTGATTCATTGGGTCTGGGAACTAGCATTTTTAACAAGCACCTCTATGATTCTGACGTAGGACTGCACTTTCAAAAATACTGCTTTGTAAGAGCGTTTCCACACACTTATTTTAGAGATAATTCTCTTAGAATGGGGCGAGTAGAATGCCCCCACAATGTTCTCAGTGCTGTACCTGCTTGATATTGTGTAGGCAAATCATCTGCTTATTTAAATGAACTTCTCTTGGTTTGACAACGCGGAATCACATACTACCTGCTGAAAAAGAATGTTTTCAGAGATCACACAAGAAGTTATAATACATAATCAATGAAATAGACTACTTCAGGGCTTACCTAATCAAATCTAAATTCTGAAACCCTTTTTGTTTTGTTTCAAATAGTCCCCATTTGTTAAAGAATAAGTGACATAAATGAGCATCTAATAAAGAAAGCATTTACCTTTTAGATGCCTATCACAGAACTTGTCTTGAGATGGAAATGAGGAACTCCTAATTGAGAATCTCTCCCTTTATGCCTCTATCACATCCAAAACTCCTAAGAATACCTGTTGTCTTTTAAATGTCATCTATAAGAGTAATATTAATCCATCAATAGCCATTAATGTGTAAATGGAGATTGGCTTATAGAAAACAGTAGTGGGATGAGGAACTAATGCTTTAATAAGAATGCAACAAAGTAAAGATCTAGATTACAGTCTAGGTTTGGTGCTCTGGCCTAAGAAAGCCGCCTCAGAAGCAGCAACGTGATTCCTGTGGCCAAGAGACTCACTCCTGAGGGGACTGAAGGCAGCAGGATGCAAGGAAGAGAAATGAAGAGAAGAGAGGAATAAACTGCTGAAGGTAAACTAAAGCTGCTTCAGAGTTTTGACATTGTACTGACCTTGTTCCATAGCCCTTTTATTTTGAACATTTCTAACGACCTGCCTTCATGGAGTGGGCAAGGTAGAAGCTGCTTGGCTAAGAGAGGTAGCCCAGATTTGCAAGTCAAACAGTCAGAATTAAAATCCAAGCTCCAACAGCAGCTGTGTGACCTTGTGCATTACCTCTGTACCCCATCTGTAAAATGGGAATAATAATTCCTACCCAGGGAATTGTGAGAATTAAAGAGATGAGTATGTAAACTTTCTAATATGGTGCTTCCTCTCTTCATCTGCTCGTCTGTTCTCCTTCATCTGCTCACTCATCTGCTCAGTGCAGGAAAGAGAAAAGGGGGAGGCATTTTTCCGTGGGAGCACATCTGAGGCATTTGTGAGTTGGTTTCTGATTTTCATTACAAGTATTTGTCATTTTGTTACCACCCAATGTGGGGCCTTCTGCTCACCGCAACACATGCCAATAGTCAAGAGGTAAGGTGGTAGGAGAAAAGGGACTTTTCTATTACAGCTTGCTAGCAAGAGGGAAGATGGGTGACTAATGTCTAAAAAAACCATCTTAAGGGGGCACAAATCTTACAGAAGTTATATAGGCCCGTGGGTTATAGGGGAGGGGGTTAGGAATATTGATCATCTGGTGTTACAGACTGGGAGTCGCCACACCAGATCTTTCAGTTTTCATTGATGATGGTTCTCAGCATAGACTCTCTGTTTGGGGGTCATCCCATTCCTAAGGAACTCAAAAGAACACAGTTATCATCTTATCACAGCTGGGAGGTATATGCACAGGCAAGGGTTGTAAAATCAACATAGCAGTTAGATCTCCTGGAGGGTGCATATCCAGCTGGGTTATTTTGTCAGAGGTCATTCAAAGTTACAATAGGGTTTCTTTTCTGCAACATGGCTTCCCTTATGTCAACCTTGTCTTGAGCCGGTGTCAATTTTACAAATTCTGCGGTAATTCTCAGGAAGAAGTAAAAATCACTCCATGAATATGAACTCATTATATCTCATTTTCTGTCATTTCAGTACTCTTGTGGAAAAGTGAAGATAGATTTCAAATATTATGAATTCTTATGAAATAAAACAAAACCAACATTAATTTATCGAGGGTTCATTCTTTTGGCACTAGAAGAAATGCAAAGAAATATAAGACACAGTTTCTGCACTAAAGAAATTAACAATTGATTAGAGGTTCAAGGCAAGTGAAAAGTTTTAGAGCCATAAAAAATTAAACAACAGCTCAAGACATAAGACATAATAAGAAAGATGTCATGAGGCAGTTAATGAATAATTTAAAAATGAATTGCACAGACAATAATTGTTATGTGAATTTAGAAGAGAGAGAAATCACTTCCATTTACATGTTGAGGAAGATTTGAAGCAGAAATTGGTGGAAATTTCTGGCCTATAGACTGAAATCAACCTGCAGGCCTATTTAATTTGAAATTCTTAGTGTTTTTTGTTTTTGTTTTTGTGTCATTTTTTAAATAAGTTGCAGCGTCAAATATGGGGAGAATAATGTCTATAGTCCAAGGAAGGTCTTTCCAGACTAAATTGGTTATCATGGGAATTTGAAGGAAGAGGAATAGGAGAGAACATCCAATTATAGTCCTCCCCTCCATTAGTTCATTCATTTATGAAGAACATCTCTCTTCCATCCGGGCGTTTCTAGCATTGAAATACATTCCCTGTCTTTCCAGCTGTCAAAAATTCTTGTTAACAACAACCTTAAAAAGACTTACTATTGCTTGAGCTACCAAGGATAATTAAAATCATCAGGGTAAAAACCATCAGTTCCTCCTCCTAGGTGATTATCAGTTTAGAGCTGGTTTCACGGGCTGACCACTTCCTAAAGTGAACAAGCAGGTAATTAAATCCTCAGATCTGTAGGCATCCAGAGGGACTAAATGCCAAGAAGCAATTTTACATTTGAGACATTTTGGAAATCAGGCCAATGAATAAACAGATTTGAAATCAAATCTTAGATTTGATTTCAGCATATACCCTGACTGCAAAGGAGCAAAATAAAAACAAAAGAGCATCATTCGCAGTCACTATCTTTTCATTTACTACCACTATATTGGTAGAACATTGACATGTTCTCATTTAAATATTCAGAAGCCTAGGATGGTTTGTTCTCCAAAAACTTTCTTTTATCATGTAAACATATGTCTAGCCTTGTCGGATTTAATTGATATTTACTGCTTCAAATTGCTTTAAAAACTTATTATATTCATTGAAAACGCCAAACATTCTGTGACCCAATCTGCATATTCAAGAGATTTTTTTCATATAATATTTCAAAGATGGTTCTACTCACACTCTAACATCTACTGAGTAATGCAGCATATTTTAATCTTAATAAGACTTTAGTCTCTGGATTTACCTTCTGAATTTTAATTGACAATCACAAGAATCACTCATATCCATGTGCAATGTGAGAAGCAATGATTTGGAAGAGGAGGAGAGAAGATCAATATTTTCTAGCAGAGTAGAGCCACTAAACCATACATCTCAATCCCATACCCACCTAAGACATCTCCACATGTGAAATTTGACTTTCCAAAAATAAGACACATTTTTTACTTCATAAAACATTTTGAGTTTGTTACATAGTACACGTTTAAACAGACATTGCCTCAGTGTCTTGTACATAGTAGATACTTGATTCATTCGTTGAATCTAAATTAAGTGACTAAGATGTTCATCAACATCCAAGTTTTATTTTCAACGTAATTTCTTAGAAATATATACATTTTTATTATTTGAATATACTTATTCTGTGGTGTTTAAGATCATTTTCACCCACTAATCTCCTTAAGAGAAGATAAAAACAATTCATTTTGGTCAAACTTGGGGACTCTACAACCTGGTCACGTTTAAAGTTACCCCTGAGGATATCCAGGAATCTGCTATAAATTCTACCAATTTATAGAGTTTCAGAGGATGAATAGCATTAGCCCACTAACCCGGCAGCTCAGCCACTTGGGGTTATAATTAAACAGATTGCAATCTTTCACTGAAATGTTCATTTTTGTAGATATAGAGGAAAAAATTATGGAGAGCAAAGTGGCCTTTGTTACTGCACAATACTGATATATTTTATGCCTAAAACGATATGTGGAAATAAATAAACAATAATAATGAAACTGTTTTGCATTTAAAGCTGACGAGGCTGTGCTGTAAGCACTGCTGGAGAGGGGATCAAGCACGTCTCCTAGGGCATGTAGTCTTAAAACTAGGGCAGTGTTTAAATTAGATCCCTCTGCTTGGCAAACTCGACCCTTTCCAAGAAACACAATGCCTCTTCCCAGACCCTCAAGTAAGTATAAAAGAGTACATAGCCACAGGGCTTATGAAGCTAAACAAAAGCTGGCAAGTTGTCTGAGTTGCTCTATAGTGTGTGTGCTCATTTAGGCAGCAGGAGGCTAAACGAAGCCTCTAGAGCTGAAGTTCCTGCTTTGTCCCAGTCTCTGTGGCAATGATCTCTACATCACAGAGCTGAAAAAAGGGCAAATGTTAGCTGGGTGTTAAAGGGGTCAATCTGAACCTTATCAGTGTAGAAAAGAGAACTTCAGTGTGTGGCTTTCTCTCTTGGCATTCCATTCCTTCAGTTACTACTCATTCTTCAGCTCCGGCTTCTAACCTCCTTACTCCATTGAAACTGGTCTTACTGACATCACTCATGACTTCCTAATTACAAAACGCGCTTGACATTTTTAGGTCTTATATGAATACACCTTTCTGCAACACTGGACATGGTGACTACTCCCTCCCCCAAAGCCCCTCCCTCGTGAGTCTTATGCCCTTGTGTTCTACCACTTTTCTTTCTACCTCTGGTTGACCTTTCTCCATCTTCTTTGTGGCGCTCTCTTCCTCTACCTCCTCCTAAAATAGCAGTGTCCTCAGTATTATATTCTCTCTGGACAGGATTTTGTTCTCTCTCATGTTTTTTTTTTTTTTTTTTTTTTTTTTTTGTGAGGAGATCAGCCCTGAGCTAACATCCGCCAATCCTCCTCTTTTTTTTGCTGAGGAAGACGGCCCTGGGCTAACATCGGTGCCCATCTTCCTCCACTTTATATGGGACGCCGCCACAGCATGGCTTACCAAGCAGTGCGTCGGTGCGCGCCCGGGATCCGAACCAGCGAACCCCGGGCCGCCGCAGCGGAGCGCGCGCACTTAACCGCTTGCGCCACCGGGCCGGCCCATCATGGTTTTAATTACAACTTATTCATTAATAAAATTCACAGTGCTTGCCAGGGGCTGGAGGAAGGAAAAAAGGGGTAGTTGTTATTTAATGAGTATAAAGTTTTATATTTGCAAGATAGGGCCGGACCCGTGGCTTAGCGGGTTCGGATCCCGGGCGCGCACCGACGCACCACTTCTCTGGTCATGCTGAGGCCGCGCCCCGCATACAGCAACTAGAAGGATGTGCAGCTATGACATACAACTATCTACTGGGGCTTTGGGGGAAAAAATAAACAAATAAAATTTTAAAAAAAAGAAAACCTTTAAAAAAAAAAGATAAAAAGTTCTGGAGATCCGTTTCACAACAATGTGAATATACCTAACACTGCTGAATTGTACACTTAAAAATGGTTAAAATGGAAAATTTTATGTTATTTTTTTTTTTTACCATGATAGAGAGATAGAGATTCCAAATTTAGGGTAATTTTGGTTACAAATAACAGAAAAGCCATCCTCAGCATGTTGGTTAGGTGACTATGTGGCTTCAAGATGATTGCACCTGCTTCAGGCTTCACATTCTCACACATTGATGGCCTTATAAGAGTTAAGGAACTCTCCCAGAGGGGCCCAAAAGACATCCCTTTATTTTTCATTGACCAGAATGGAATCACCAGCCACTCTCTAAGCAAACCCTTGGCAAGGGGAATGGTGTCACTATGACCACAACAGACTATTCAAGCTGAGAGGCTTCTCAGCAACCCTTGTTGAGGATGAGGTTAGTCTCACCTTCTCAGATCACATGGCTGCACAGAGGAGGGTGAAGACATAAAATCAGAGCTGTACCAGCAAGAAAGAGGGCACACGGAGCAGACTTAGTTGGACAACAGTGTCTGCTACACTGATCTCTCCTCTGAGCAAGAAACCCATGGATATTGCTGTTTCTGAAATATCTCCTCTCATGTCAAACTTAACATGTGCAAAACCAAAGTCATTATCTGCACTCTTTGTATGAGAACACTTCTCATATTTCCTATTGCATTTGATAATGCTTCCTCATAATCTAAAGCCTAGTCAGAAACCTGGGCAAGGTCTTAACCCCTGTTTTCCTTATATAAACAATCCTCAATTCTGGTAATTCTGACTCTTTATTTCATTTCTATTGCCACTGCCTCCTAACTCATCTCTTTGCCTCTAGTCTAGCTTTTTCTCATCCAGCCCAACTACTGAACTGATACGAACCAGGGCAATTAATGTAAAACACAAATCTGACTCTCTTTCTCTCTCATGTGACTTTCTTTCTGCATTGTGTACAGCAGGGGTTCTTATGACTATGACTACCCTGAAATCAGATACAAAATCTTTTGAATGTGTATGTATGTGAAACTTTCTGGTGGATTATCTCAGAGAAATCCATGACCCAGTAAATCTTAAAAAACTAACTGGCATAATCGATAAAAAACTAAGATATTTAGCATGGTATATAAGACCCTTCATAATCTGTTTCCTACATACCTGTCTAGCCTCATGTTTTACATGTCTTTCCCTTACACCTTATGTTCTACTGAAACTACTTGCAGTCATTCAAGTACACCTCTGTGCCTATGTGTAAACCAGTACTTCTTTTTAGATTATTTTTTCTGCCCTAATCCATGTAGCTGGTGGTCCAGTGGTTAAGATTTGGCACTTTCACGAAAAGATGTTCAACATCACTAATTATTAGGAAAATGCAAATCAAAACTACAATGAGATATCACTTCATACCTGTCAGAATGGCTAGAATTAACAAGACAATAAATAACAAGTGTTGGAGAGGATATGGAGAAAAGGGAACCCTCATACACTGCTGGTAGGAATGCAAACTGGTGCAGCCACTATGGAAAACACTATGGAAATTTCTCAAAAAAATTAAAAATAGAAATACCACATGATCCAGCTATTCCACTACTGGGTATTTATCCAAAAAACATGAAATCAATAATTCGAAAAGACATATGCACCCTTACATTCATTAAGCACTACTCACAATAGCCAGAATGCGGAAGCAACCCGAGTGCCCATCAACAGATAAATGGATAAAGAAGATGTGGTATATATATACAATGGAATACTACTCAGTCATGAAAAAGACAAAATTGTGCCATTTGTGACAACATGGATGGCCCTTGAGGGTATTATGCTGAGCAAAATAAGTCAGACAGAGAAAGACAAATACCTTATGATTTCACTCATATGAAGACAAACAAATGAATACATAAATAAGGAGAATAGATTAGTGGTTACCAGAGGAGAAGGGAGTGGAGAGAGGGCAAAAGGGGTAAAGGGGCACATATGTATGGTGATGGATAAAAACTGGACTATTGGTGGTGAACACAATGCAGTCTATACGGAAACTGAAATATAATGATGAACACCTCAAATTTACACAATGTTGTAAGCCAACATGATCCCAATAAAATAATTTAAAAAAAAATTTGGCACTCTTAATGCCACAGCTGGGGTTTGTTCTGGTCAGGGAACCACCCTCTATGGCAGCTGCGTGCTGCTGTGATGCTGAAAGCTATGCCAGCGGTATTCTAAATACCAGCAGGATCACCCATGGTGGACAGGTTTCAGTGGAGCTTCCTAAGACTAAGAAGAAGGACCTGGTCACTCACTTCTGAAAAAATTGGCCGTGAAAACACTATGAATAGCAGGAGAGTATTGTCCGATATAGCCAGAAGGTGAGAGGATGGCACAAAAAGACCGGGCAGGATTCCACTCTGCTGTATACAGGACCACTAGGAGTTGGAATTGACTTCACAGCACTAACAACAACAAATTCATTTAGCACACACCAATACATCCCTCACAAGTCAGTTTGTGTACACTCCCTCTATACAACCTTCATTTATAGCTCCACAATATATCACTTCCCTCTATGCACTTTTATAGATATTTTTCTATTTATGATATATTTGACATTGTAACATATATTTACCTATTTCCTCCACCAAAAGGAAGCTACCTAAGGAAAAGATGATGTCCTATTGTTTTTGTGTATCCCCATCTCCTAGAATAAATCTCAGTACAAAGTAGGTATTCATGAAGTATTTGTTAAAAGGAACAATTTGAAAAATATAGATGCCCATAGTTAGTATATAATAGTGGGACTGTGGATTAACCTGATATTGAGCAGTATCCTTACAACTGCTTCCTTTCTCTTACCTGGGTTTGACAGTGATGGTTCTCAAACTTTAGTGTTCACCACACTTACCAGTGAAGTTGCTTAAAAATATACAGAGAAGCCTTGAGTCCTATCCAAAACCTACCGAAGCCAGAATCTCTGGAGCTGGAGCCCTGATATCTGCTTTTTTAACTAAGCTGCCTGGATTAGCATCACACCAAATCCTGACGACTCCTGTTCTCAAGAACTGACAGAATTCACTTTCCATTACAGGACAAGGACCAAAGAAATATTTATATTGTCTCCCCATTGTGACTTTAGGTAGAGGGTCTGTCACTACTTATGACATCAGAGGATAATCCATTTTAGTCACTGCTGACCTGCTTTCCTTGAAGTTCCAGAAGAAATGTAAAAGGAACTTCAGTCCTGGAAGTCATTTGAACAGTTCCAGTTGAAGAGCCAAAGCAGACAATTAACATTCCAGCTCCCAGAAACTTTATTTCCACATTTCTTCTGGGCATAAATAATTTATAACTCAAATAGAATTGTTCTGGCCCTAGTGATTTTGCATAACGGCTCATAGCATGATATTCTGGCTCACATTCAATATTATTTTCCTGACTTTTCTGTAGAAGACTGACCAGACTATTCCCCAAGCATCCCAACAGAGCCCCCAACCCACATCCAGCCCCTGCCCACGCCCATCAGCCATTAAAAGACAAAAAATAAAAATTTATACAATAAATCAGAAATGGCAAGAAGATAAACCTTGCCAAAGACTTGAGTGCTTGCAGGTAGACTACAGTTATTTTCTCTTTGGTCAAGGAGGGAGCAAGCATGACTCCTCAGATGCCCTCAAAGCCTATTGATCAAGACAATGATTCTTCTCTGATCGTTCACTTTTTGTGAAATGGATCAGACACTGGTATTTACTTATTCACAGGAGCCTAATTACTCATCTTGTTACCATACCTCATCTTCCCAGTTTCATTTATGCATTGCTTACCTGCGTAAATATGGCAGCCGTGGAGGTGCCTTACCCACATTGCCCATTCAACAGAGTCTACTGTAGGAAGCATAGATGATTGACAACTTTAGCCATTGTCCCTTTGGATCTACCAGTCAACATTTTTCTCTATATGCTCCCAGTCAATGACCTAGCACGGTGCGGGTATTAGATCCAGTCCATTTCTGCCTGCCATGGGACTCCTCTAACGGGCAACTTTTGCTCAGGGCTGAGGCTTTGCCAAGATCCTATTGCAGTTTGAGTCTTTTACTACCCAATTTTCCTTTCCCACTTTCCTTTCCTGGCTGTCAGACCTTCATTGTGTTCTGAAGGCTCTCTCTGACTAGTTCTTCTCTCTCTCTCTTTATCCTTCACAGATTTATGCATTGCTTACCTGAGTAAATTTACCTCAGTAAATCTTTTGCATAACTAATCCTATCTTGGCTTCTTGAAGGACCCAAACTAACACAGTGCTTGCTGTGTTAAAGATTGTTGCAAATTATTTGCAACTACTCCCATTAAAAGGTGGAGACCCAGGGAGCCCAGTCTTCCAACTGTTCATACCAGGATGCCAAGTGAAAACGTCTGGGAACTTGCAGACCAGTTCATCTGGCAGCTGAGTACCACTAAGTTATCACCATCAATATCATGAGCAGCAGAAAAGACACCCAGCCAACTCTGCCCGTATTCCAGACCTATATAATTTTGAGATGAAAAGCCATTAAATTTGGGGGTAGTTTTCAGCAATAGATTTTTCTCTTTTGTTTAGTTGAGTTAAAAATCAATACCCTATGTATATAATCCCTCAAAAGTGAGGGAGTATTTTCCATAGTCTCTCAGGCTACAATTTTTAATGTAAGCTTAGGTTTTATTCAAATCAAACCTGTTGAGTTCAATAGAAACTTCTTGCAATTTCAGGTGCTAAGAAAGCACCTTTCAAAAGCTCCTCATCCTACGAGTTTTTAATTCATTGGCTCACTTTGTATCTCAACTTTATAGAAAGCAACTCAATAATCTTTCAGTTAGTATGCAATTCTGCAAGACTTTTTTAACGCTCAAAAGAGGTAGGTAGGGTGTGGGAGGTGCAGTGGGAAGCTTTTCAAAAAATTGGGGCTGTTGAAAAGAGCATGCTGCTGCAGGCAGATTTGAAATGGAACACTGATTTTATTTTGATCAATAAATCCAGATAACACAAGGCATTACCGTTCTCAAACGCTGCAGTTTTTGCTTCGTTTTAACTGAATGTCTTGTGAAATCTTGTTTTATTCCATAAAACAGAATGACAATCTTTTTCCCCAGCCAAACAAGCTAAACCTATCTGAAATCAATCTTTCAGCATGGCAAATACATTGTAAATTATAAAGCAATGTGTATACTAAAGCAAGCATCGTAGTTAATTTTAACAATTTTTTAAAAGCATGTCAGGATTTTGATAAAACCAGGGAGATGAATACTTCTTACACAGCACGCCAGATCAGCACAGTTTTCAATCTGAGATTATAGGCCATTGACTAACATGTCATCAGGTTCACATAGTATTTATGGGCGATATGCTGAAGAAATTAAAAGCATTCAATCTTGGGCGAGACACAGATGTGAATGACTGAAACAGAAGACCTGAAAATATTACTGTTGTGATAAATATATACTTTTAATAGATGTTTTGATTTATTTTCCAAGGAACCTGACACCTGCTTTAAAATCACAGGTCCATGGAAATCTTCCGATGTCCCAGTGTCACCATGTCCCTGCATGTCAGGCCATTCCAATATCTTTGTCATTAAATTAATTGATCCCAGAGAATAAGACTGCATAATCCTGGCTTTTCACTGTATCTTTAAAATCCATTTTTTTCTCCAACATCACTCAAAAACCCTACATTTTTGAAGTATGTCATTCATTCATACATATATACACTCACATATACCTTCTGTTGGAAAAAGGAAAAAAGAAATAGAATTGTGTAGTAAAACATAAGCTGCTTTATTTTGTAGGAGAGGGTGTTTGTTTTGTCTTGTTAGTAGTTCTGCTGGTGATGGAGCCCTGGGATTGATAAAGAAAGCTGATTCAAAATGCACAGATTTGCAGATCCGTCTTTCTATCCCTTTCTTGCTCCCTCTTCCGTCACTTCACTTTTTTTTTTTTGGTGACCCTATACAAAACATTAACCATAACTGCCACCTCTTGGCAGATGACCCACCATCTAGCTTACAATTCTAGTCCAGACTTCTCTCCTAAGCTCAATTCTAAATTTCTACCTGCATATGGCATATCTCCACATAGTTGTTCTCTTCACAGTCCAAAAATCAAAATTTTACTGAGTTCAATAAATACTCATTTAATCTAAAACCTGTACTTTCCAGATGTGAAAACTGAATCCTATAGTAGTTTACAAGGTTACCTATAGCCTATAGCTGCCTATTGGAAACAAACCTACTTCTCTAGAAACAAACAATAAAACCTAAAATTTGTTCTTTGAAATGACTAATAAAATTGAAAAACCTCTGATTTATCAAGAAAAAAATAGAAGGCATTTAAAAAATTATCACCATTGGGAAAGAATGATTTTTAGTTTTTGAATTTCCACTTATTCCTTATTATAGATTTCAGATCTTCATGAAATTCTGCATTTTGCCATTAATTTTTCTTGAACATAATTTTTAGAGTTATTTTAAATTCCAATATCTGAATCGCCTGTGGGTATTTCTATTGTCTACTCTTTCTCAAGTTTATGTCTAGTAATATATCAGGACATCGTACAGAAAAATTGTACAAGAACTGAAAGGGTGATGTCTTTCTCCTAAGGGCTTTTCTTAAGCTTCTAGAAGGCAATTTTGAGTCGGAGCAGAACCATTAACCCAGTCAGGGCTTAATGCTGGTTTGGATAAGGGTTTCAATCTTTGTCAGGCCTGCTTATTTCTGGTTTGCCCTTATTCCCTGCATGTTGTCATTTAGGGCTCTCCACTGAGAGCCTGGGCCCATCCACCTTGCAGATTCCGTACTCCAGTTTTTATCTCCCCAGCACCACCAGACTTCAGATAACTGCTGTCTGCTTTGCTTCTCCGACTCCTGGCCTGCACTGCCTCAAGCGCGAAAGGGGCTTGGAAAGTAAATCTCACTTCTCTGCAATTCTCTTTCTTCTGGGATTATGACTCCTCAAATCCTGGCTGCCTTGAAAACCATGCAATGCCTTCAGGCAGATGTTCTTCTATATTTTACTTAGATTTTCTAGTTATTATCAGCGGGAGGATTGGTTAGCTCTAAGCCAGTCCTCGTAGCTGGAAGCCAGGATATATTTTGAAGATAGAGTGAATGGGATTTGCTGACACATTAGATGTGAGTGGTGAGTGAAAGAAACTAGTCAAAAATGACTCCAAGAGTTTTGGGGGCTTTTTTGTTTTTGTTTTTATCCTGAGAAACTGTAAGGATGGCGTTGCAAGTAACTAAGATGGAGAAGGCTGGGTACGGGGGAAGGTGGGTAGAGAGGACAGGTTTTAGGGGAAAACTGACAAGCTCAGTTATAAATATGTGACTAGTGAGATACTTATTACGTATACAAGTGGTGATGCTGAGTAAGCAGTTGAATATACAAATCTAGAGTTCAGAGAAGAAGTCCAAGATGGAGACATGAATTTGTGAATTTCCAGCCTGTACTTTCGGAGTTGACAAAGCAGAGGCTAAGATACTCATAATCTTGGGATGCAAAACAGTGAGTGGCAATCTTTAAAAGATTACAGAGCCTCTGCATGAATCTTCCACATTTTATAGCAGGACTTTCAGATCAGACTGTCTGAAGTGGAGCAGGAGAATGAGGCAGACAGAGGGAGGATTCTGAGCTTACAAACAAATCCTACCATGCTCTAGTTTCTCTAAAGGCACACAATTGTGATTACTTTGTCTTCTCACTCGGGTAGGAGGCTTGACACCATTAGTTTCCCTTTCCACCCTTCCTCCCAAAGGACTCCATCTGCAGAGCAGAGCCTGAGTAAGGAAAGAGTGCTAAGCCTTGAAAGGGAAGCTAGAGAGTACCAAAGGATTTGGGAAAGAGATTGAAAAATGAGGAGAGGGAAAAAAGGTGAAATGAAAATACAAGCACACTTGAAAGCAAATAATCCTTGTGTTCTTAATATTTACTTATTTCTAAATGCTTATATTAGGAAGTCTAAGGGTGCTTGAGTCTAACCTTAGTTATCTACAAAGGAATACATACCCTCATCATTAACTAGTAGTGGTCTTTACTTATTTAACTTATTAAATAACTTTCCATGGAAGAAGAATAAAAATGCTTTTATAAATCTAAAAATCCCTATGTCTGCTTTTTCAAAAGGTATTTTTTCCTATTGGCTCCCAAAACACTCTCATTATCATTTCATATACACTATCACTCTATGGAGCAAGAATCTGCCCAGGACAAAACCAAAGTCACAAGGGTAGAGGCTTGGGTAGCTGCATTTTTAAATTTCCATAGATTTCAAAGCCTTGGTTAAGAAGTATGACAAGTAATTTTTCATCTCTCCCCGTTATTGATGTTACTCAGTCACTAATTGCTATAAACTGAATGTTTGTGTTTCCCCAAAATTCATACGTTGAAAACTAATCTCCAGTGTGATGGTATTTCGACGTGGGGCCTTTGGGAGGTGATTAGGTCACGACGGCAGAGCCCTCCTGAATGGGATTAGTGCCCCAGAGAGCTCCCTTGACCTTCCTGCCATGTGAAGACATCATGAGAAGATGGCTATCTGTGAACTAGGAAGTATGGTCTCACTGGATGTAGAATCTGCCGGTGCCTTGATCTTGGACTACCCAGCCTCCAGAACTGTGAGAAATAAATGTTTGTTGTTTAAGCCACCCAGTCTATAGTCTTTGTTCTGGCAGCCTGAACAGACTCAGAGACTAATGAAGAGTGGTCCAGAGCTGCCATCATCACTGGAAGGTACACTATCATATCAGCTCTGGATTACCTCAGAAGCCTCTGGTGTTTTCCTTCTCTTGGTTTCTACCTGGCTTTTTGCCAATATCCATATGACTGATAGAATAATCTTCCTAGAACACCACACTGATCACATCACTCCTTGATGAAGAATCTACTTTGATTTACTACTATATCAAGTTCCTTTTTTTAAAAATTCAATTCTTCCTAAAGTACTCCCATAATTCTCTATCCTTGCCTCTGATGGCAATCACCCTCACGTGTTATATAAGAAAAATTCAATTCTGTTTATATTTTATTTAGTTTCATAAAGTCTTCTTATGATTTATAATGCACATACTGTTTGTGTATAATGTATGATGTAATTAGTACCAGACTCCTAGGGGGTTGACTTCCAAGTGTTCCCATAAAGGCCACCTTGAAGAATATTAGGAAAACAAACACTTCAGGACCTAAGTGTCAAGAGATCAGAATTCTAGCTTCAGCTCCGATGCTAACCAGTTGTGTGACCTTGGGAAGATCACTTTATTTCTTTGAGCCTCTGCATTGTCATTTGCAAAATGCAAGGCTTGGATTCAGTCATCTCTCAGGTCCTTGTAACTCGAATGGTTTATGCTGCTCTTACCTCTCACAGAGAAGGGTGAATTAATGACTGAAAATAAATGTCATTTAGCTTACAAGTTAGTGATTTTATAGTAAATATGCATCTGAAGGATCTTAATAAACTAGACGATACTACATTTAATAGATACATAAATTAGCAATTTATTTTTATAGGGATTTTATTTGTTTTTTGTTTTTGTCATTTGTGCAAAGTGTTTTGGCTTTTGTTTATAATCTAAAGCAGTCTACCTCTGACTAATGTGTCTGCTTTACACAAACTCTAATATTTCCAGACAACTCCAATTGCTTTGAATCTGCTCACATCTGGTCACAATATAGATTGAGCTGTGATAATATTTCTAAAAATAAGTTAAAATTATCTGAGAAGCCAAAAGACAATAACCATAATAATAAAGATTGCTACATCTGGTGAAAAACGAAGGGAACTGCTGCAGATTTCCCGCATCTTGGTCATTTTTGCCTCCAACTTTGCTCAATCTCTTACCCACGCAGATTTCCCTGTATCATGCTATCAGTCCAAATCCACTATTTCTTTCAAGGTCAGGCTCAAAACTCACTTCACTATCCCTTCCCTCCCATCACTCCTTTACTCCTCATGAGATAGAGGCCAGGCTTATCTTCACTTTACTCCCTGCTCGTTTGTGAACTCTCTCTCTCACTTTAAACACCCACATCAAGGTACCATCATCATCTCTCTCCTAGCTGCTCAGGAAGCACATCCAGATGTGTCCACTCCAAATTCTCATCCTCCACCCCAATATTCTACACCAAATTTTGGCTATGCCCTGGCCTGTTCTTCTGGATTACAGATATATTAAAGCAAAAAATATTGATGATTGAATATTAGCATATACAGCTAAGAGTGAAAATATATTTATTAAATTCCAAAGTTAATGCTGGTTATAGAGACATTGATAGTGTGAAAAAAGGGGAAAAAATAGACTTCTGCTTAGTAGAGTTAGCTTTATCATATATCAGTCTTATTGGAACTTAAACCTCCCATCAAAATACAGGATGATCCAGGGGCCGGCCCGGTGGCGCAAGCGGTTAAGTGCGCGCGCTCCGCTGCGGCGGCCCGGGGTTCGCTGGTTCGGATCCCGGGCGCGCACTGACGCACTGCTTGGTAAGCCATGCTGTGGCGGCGTCCCATATAAAGTGGAGGAAGATAGGCACCGATGTTAGCCCAGGGCCGTCTTCCTCAGCAAAAAAAGAGGAGGATTGGCAGATGTTAGCGCAGGGCTGATCTCCTCCAAAAAAAAAAAAAAAAAAAAAAATACAGGATGATCCATATAATTCTGATTGCTAGATAGAAGACAGAGAAACCTTCCTAGATAATGCTAATAGCCAAGTTATCTAGAGGAAGAGTGAAGCCTTTGAGAGACAGTGAGGGCACTGGCTCTGGATTCAAACTGCTTGGGCTCAAACCTCTCTAGCAATTACCAGCACAGAGACCTTGAGCAAGTTCCTCCACATCTCTGTGCCTAAGTTTTCCAACAATAAAGTAGGGTAGCACTAGCCCCTACCTCACAGAGTCTTTGTGAAGAATAAGTTGTTCACACATATATAAAGTGTGTAGAATGGATAAATCTTTCCAATTATTGTTGCTGTTGTTAAGAGGTCATTAATTAAACACGTGTTAAACACGTAAAGCAGTAAATTAAGAACAGACAGAGCTG
This sequence comes from Diceros bicornis minor, assembly GCF_020826845.1. NCBI lineage: Eukaryota > Metazoa > Chordata > Mammalia > Perissodactyla > Rhinocerotidae > Diceros > Diceros bicornis. The sequence goes on along the minus strand of NC_080742.1, from coordinate 61,025,636 downwards.
GTAAGAAAACCTGCACTTAAAGTGTGAGTTTTACCAGTTGCAAACAAAACAGTTGAGAATTTTCAGCAATTAGTCAATCGATCCTGATTCAAGGAGGGAAAATACATTATGAAGAACCATGTGGAACACAGAAGAGGATTATCATACAAGTGAAGATTTCAAAGAAAGAAGACCACAATAGATCCAGCGGAGAGCATTTCCTTAGCGTCCAATTCCTTAATTGCCATTAATACCAGAACAATAGTGGAGTTTTTCATATGTATATATAAAATATAATGTTTATGTTTATTAAGTAGTATTACATTACACATTATTATATGTTATATTACATAATTTATGTTATATACAATTCATATATATGGGTTCAACTCCTCATCTGGTCATATTTAATGTTGTTTTTATAAAACCTAGACTCATAAGAATGTCTAAGTAGATATTTGCACCTTGTGATCCCAGTGTCTGGAGCAGCTGTGATGCTGGATCGGGGTGGGGACAGGCCAGGCAGGAAGCTCTTCTTTCAGAATGGTGTCTTAAGGAGGCCTATTCCTTCTTGCGCTGCCGATTCAAATACACAGTTCCCCTAAAGTGCCCTGTGACTTATTTCAGAGGCATTGAAGGCTTAACTTAAAGGAGTGGGTTCAGTCATTTCACATAGTCTACCTCCCTCCTTTCCCGACTCCTGTATATATGTGTCTCTGGTATCTGGAGACAGCCAGCTTCTTCTTGCCTTCTTTCTCCTACCCTTCCCCACGGCTGCTCCTTACACTCCATGCCACGGGTGGGCAGCAAGCCCAACAAGCCACAGGGCCCATGCCAGTAAAAGTGATGATCTGAGCAGGTCAGCAGGCAGAACACAGGGACTGATATTTATGAAGCACGTACTATGGCCAAGTCCTAAAACTAGAAGCTGTTTACTGTGTTTACATCTCTTCTTGATAATGCTGAGAGTTGGACCCTGTAGTCACCATTTCAGATAAGAGAAAACTGAGACTCAGAGAAACTGAGTCACTATCCCAGGGTCATACAGCTCATGAGGAAGCCAGTCTCTTGGGAGTCTATGTGCCTCTTTATCCTTTCCACCACACTACAGTGTCCTGAGAAGAAGGGCAGCATGGGGAGAGCAGAAGTATAGAGAAAGAATCATAGCAGGGAATTCATACCATCAGAGGATGATAATGCAAATTCCTGAGAGAACTTATTGAGAATGGCTGAAACCACAACAAAAATGCATTATAGACACCTTACTATACAGTTAATTTAAGGATAATGATTCAACAACTATAGATGATGTATTCTTGGGGCATAGATAAAAATGCTCAATACCTTCTAATTAAGGAACTTGTGAAGAGAGCACAAAAGACAGAGATAATTTGCCACATTGGTGCTGGGAAATAATGTCAAGAAAGGTTTCATAGAGGGGTGACTCTATCTGAGTTTCATAAACTAGTAAGCATTTACCAAGTGGAGAGGTGTTAGGGAGGAAGGAGGATATAGGCATTCCCAGCAGAGGGCAGGAGGAAAGGCACTGAGACCTGAAATGGCATAATCTGATCTATAAAGAGCAAGTTGTGGGAGGTTTTTTAGGTAAAATTTACACACATGAAACGTACACTTCAATGAATTTTGACAAACATATTCAACTGTGTAACTCACACCCTAATCAAGACATAGAGCCTCATTGCCTCCAAAAAGACCCCTTGCCACCAACCATTAAATCTCTGTTCTAATTTTTATCACCATGGATTGGTTTTTCCTGTTCTTGAATTTCTTATTAATAGAATTATGCCATATGTATTCACGTGTCTGAGTATCAACATAAAGTTTCTCATCTGTGTGCATCAGTAATATATGCCTTTTTGTTGCTGAGTAGTGTTCCACCGTATGGATGTACTGTGATTTGCTTATCTATTCAAGGAGCAAGTTGTTTGATAAGGCTAATGCACAGAGTTTATGTGCGGATGGGTTGGAGAATGGGGAGTCTATCTCAAAATGAACCTGAAAAGAAAGGACCAAAATCATGGCAGGTGGCTTACCGAGGAGCGTGGACCTTATCCTAAGAGCAATAGGTAGCCAGTAAGGAGTTTTAAAGGGGCAGGGGTATATATAATCAGACATCAATACCCAGCTTATCGCTGAGGGGAAATCTCAATCAGTAATTACATACAGTTCATCTCAAGGTCTGAGTCCTTATAACAGTCATCCAGAAGAGATGCACTCCCTCTAATATTCTTCATTTTCATACTCAGCTAACATATTTTGAGCATCTATTATGTGTCAGGCACTCTATTAGGAAACATCATATACATGATGGTTCTTAAGGTTCCTACCATCCTCATCAACACAAGAGGGTATTCTTACATCTGCGTGATCCACCTCTGCAACATAGCTTGGCCATTTGATTCTGCTCTGCATTCTCCAGTTACCCTGTGATAATGGGAGGATTTGATCGTGCTCACTCTTTTTGGAGGAAAACATAACTTTGTGATTGGAATTTCAGTTAGAAGCAGGTCTCCCCACAGCACAGACACATAGTTTGAGCAGCTCAGAGGTATTAGCGTTTAAGTATTTCCTGCTCAATCTCATATGAGCTACTGGTGCCAGCTGGACAACCAGCTAGCAACTGCCAGTTGGACTGCCAGATGTGGCAGATTTCTGGACTATCCAACGGAAAGATTTTTCTGAATCTTTTGATGGAACTAGAGCCAAGAATGCATTCACACAAAATACCCTGGACTTCATTTGTCACAGGTAGCTCCAACATAAGAAATATAAAAAGAACCAGGGCCATCAATTTCTAAAACTTTTGAAAAGATCCAAAATCACTTGCTTGTTTTATCTTCCTCCATGTAAAACTGAGTTTCTTGAGTACAACTACTTAAGAAAAATCAAATTTTAGTGTCTATAATTGTTTTCATATAGGAAAAAACTACTCGCTTAGAGCACTACATGCTTCATAAAGTGCTTCGTGAGTTAAGTTTTACATCAGGGAATTTTGGAATGCAGGTTGGCAACTGATACCAGACATTGTGGTACCTTATTGTGGGGAGAAAAGAAAGGGAAACAGTAATGCCAGACGAAAACAACCGAGAGGACATTACTGCCCACCCCTTGATCCAAGATGAAAAGTGAGTAATTTGCCAGCAGTGGGCCTCCTGGAATTCAGGGAACAGAGAATACAAGGAAGATGGTGAAGCTCAGGGATCCCAGAGGAAACTGGAAGCAGATTTCCTGGCAAGCAGGAGAAGCTGGATGATAAATGCCTACAACCTGGAAGTGACCCACATGGCAAAGGCCTCTGATGGGCAATCCAGGGCAGAAAGACTCATCAGCCAAGCTCTCAATGATCATGAGGCACAGGTCATTTAGAAGACTGATCGTTCTGCTGGAATCTCATTTGCCCATTCTCAGTCTATAGATAAAATATCTGTGTGTGTGATATGTGTGGAGCAGGATAATTTCAGGGTATAGTTTATGGTTTTCCCTACATGTTCTTTCCCTTCCTTTGTTTTGAAGGCAGAGTATAGGCTCCCTGTTTGTGTGTTTCAGGAGAAGTTCATGGCAGGGCAACCCAGTCTTTCTTTTCACAAGGTTAGCACTTTAGGAGAAATGAAGTTTGAAAAGAAAAGGGTGTCCCCAGGATAAATTATGAGCCTTTGGACTGGGAGTGGTACTATAATTCATGGTCACACAAAACGTCAAGGAAACTGGATTCTACATGGTGTCCTGGATTGATCAGAGTCCCATAATCCAAGAATGGCATGGGGAAAAGCAGAGCCACCTGATTGGAGGAGTAGGGCAGGCTGGGAGGATAAGTGTTTCAATGGTTCCACTTCCTTTCAGTCTCCAAGCAGTCCCAAACCTTCAGGCCAAGAGTGAGGGACAGAAAGAGCATCCACACAACAAACCACTGCAGTCCCCAGCCGAGATGACAGGTGAAGAAGTCCGACTGGTTTTTGAGTGTAAAGTCCCTTTCAGACAGTAGGTGGATGGGAAGCACAGTCAAGACCATGTGCATTTGCAGTTGCTTGGTTGTTATCATTGAGCATCACTCACGCTCTTTGCCCAACAGCTTTTAAATCTCTAGGATCAATTTAATCCTTTTATAGTTAAAAAATTATTTCCCTCATCATTTTATCTTTTATCTGCAGCAAGAAATCATCAGACTTTTCCCCAAAATTCACCCCAAAATGAAATGTAAAACCACGTCAAGTTCTAGTTTCGTTCACTGATCCACAATCTTCTCTCTGCTCCTCATTCAGTCTCTAAGTCTCCTTTAACTTGAAAGAAATCTCCCTCACCACAAATCCCATTGGGCTTCAGCTTTGAAAACAAAACTCATGAAGCCCTCCCACAACCTCCTCTAGGCAAAGGAGCAGTAGCCATTGCTATTTTGTTGAGTGGAGAGGAAGAAGAAGTTTTTCCTGTTATAGAATCATTACAAGATAAAGGTCTATTCTCAAAGCAACTGGGAGCAGAAGATATGTAGAGCCTTCTAGACTTCAGTTAACATTTTGCTAAATTTACTCTCTTAATAATGAGCATTTCAGTCGTACCCATGGTAGAAAAATGACCAGTGACTACCAAGGCCTATCTGAAACTTCGGTAATGTACGTGAAACGTGGGGAACGGACGCTCAAGGAGGACTACAGTCATATTCCCCTCCAGCCCAGCAGGGAAGGAGTCAGAACACTAATTTTGTTTCCCTCCTAGGAAAGGCGGCAGTTACACGCATAGTCTTGAGAACCAGACTGCCTGGGTGGAGACCCTGCCTCTGTCAGGACTATGTGACTTTGGATAAGGCTCCTGGCCCTCTGTGCCTCAAATTCCTCCCCAGCAGAATGAAAATACTAACAGCATATGTTTCAAGTGTTGCTGGGATGATTGAGTTAAAATTTACAGACATCCGTCTTTCAGACAGCAAGGAAGGGAAAACTGAGGAGAAAGGACGTTTCTCCCCTGAAGTTTCACACACCCCCATCCTGACATTCCATTGGCCAGAATATAGTCACAGGGACAAGTCCTGTAGTCAAGGGAATGTGATCTTTATTCTGGGAAGCCATGAACTAAAATTTACGGGGTCTTGTTTCTGAGAAAAAGGGAGAATAAACATTGGGGAGCAATTAGCACTTTCTACCAGAGGTATCTCTTGAAAGACTGAGTTTGTGGAGAGAGATTCTTTCCTGCTACATAAGCTTATTTCATCTCTTTCAACACCCTATATTGAAGTCTTACAAGATGTGTGAGGTGAAGAATGTTGTTTTTCTCCAGGATGATAACTAGTTCCACAAAGTTGGGAGAAGATATGCTAACAAAGGGGATATTCCTAACTTTAGAAATCTTGTCTCCCACCAAAAAGTATGAGCAAAGTAAGAGTTTCACAAGAATAATTTCATTTGATGCCATAATTAGCTTATAAGGTGGACAGGGCAAGCATTATAATCCCGAGTTTACGGATTAAGGAATTTGAAGTTGATTGCGGTTTCTTTGTTCACACAACTGTTCAGTAACAAAACCTGGTCTCTTATCCATGACTTCTGACCACAAAACAAGTATTCTTTTCATTAACTAAGTCTAGTTTTGTAACCTATCTAAATATCTAATACTATTTATAGCAGTTTTTACAAGAAGAAATGGGTCTGAGCAAGTGGTATTATGATAAAGTATGTTAGGATCCAAGCATCTGAATTCTGTTCTCAATCCTATTGCTACCTAGTTTTTGACTTAGACAAGTAAGTCATATTTGTGTGCTTGACTTACCAGATTGAAAAATGTGAAAGCTTTGTAACTTGACTCTTAGTTCTATCTAATGTGTCACCAAGCACAGTATAACCTATAGGCAAGAATCTAGCCTTCACTTAAGAGAGAACAACACACAGAGATAACGACTTCTCACTGAGCATAGAAAAATAATGCTATACTATGTGATCTGTTGGACTAGGTGACCTCTAAGGTTTTATGGAAAAATGCTTGGATACCCACAAAGCATCCAGAAGCACTCAGTAACTGCCTGGTGAGTAAGTAAAAGCACCTCTGATTTACACTGTTTGGTGAATAAATCATTTGATACTTGTGGCAAGTGAACCAAAAGGAAATTGAGATATTCTAGGAAGCAAGGTGAAACAGACAAGAGTCTGGAAAAAAATTATTTTTTAATGAATTTAACGGCTGGCAATTAGGATTGGCAGTAGAAATTAGCATAAACATGCCATCCAAATGATAATACAACTAGAACATTGTTATAAATTCTTAATGCCTCTTTTAAGAATAGAAGATGACAACTCATCAAAGAACAATTCATCAGGGTTCACCCAGCACTGACCTGAGTGCTTCATTGCTCTGATTTGTGGAACTCATTCCAATTTACCAGGCAAAATGCTTAGAGTGGAAAAAAGAGAATTTTCATATATTAATAGTCTAGACTGGTAGGTTTCAAAATTTCTTGGCTGAAGAAAACTGTTCCATTTTTCAAAGGAATTAGTAGGAAGAAATCTAATATAATAACAATAGTAACAGCAATAACTAATATTTATTATTACTATGTGCCAGTCACTATTCTAAATATATGTATTAATTTATTTAAACTTCACAGCACCATCTAGATTTGTAATATCATTACCCTCAGTACACCAGATGAAGGAAGTTGGTAATATTGAGGTTAATTGTGGAGATTACCTATTATCCAAGTTGTAATGGAAGGAGCCAGGTTTCAAACAAGTCATCACTGGAGCCCAGTTACACTCTTTGCTTCCATATGTAAAACAGATGTAGCAGAGCTATTCTTGTTGGAAGTGAATGGGTATGATAGACCACTCCCCAAATGCTACCTACTGGGCTAAATGAAATCTGCCTTCTGAGCATCTCACATATGGATATCTGGAAAAGTACCTCTGAGATTGTCCTTGGATTTACTAGACAGAAGTATCTCCCTTTATAACTTAATATTTTTAAATACATTTGACCCCTGTGTATTTAATTTTCCAGAGTCAGATTTAAGATACAGTCGTGTCTGAATGAGACAACAATCAATTTTTTGAAGTCTATTCCAGAGCAGAGGTGCAGAAGTAAACAGTAGATTCCACATAATGACAATAAATATTCAGAGCAACTACATGTAACTACATTACACGATTGTGAGAGAGTAATGACCATGTGGAACTCTATCTTTTATATACCCAAAAGATGACCAACAGCTATGGTGGTTAGAAGAATGTACTAAAGAGGCAAAAGCTATGGTTTTCATTTCCATGTGGTAGGTACCTTAAATTCAGTCTGTTTCTAGGCTAGTTCTTGCATCTTGAATTATAGTGAACTCCCTTGCAAGTGTAGGATTGTTTTCTCTTTCTGAGGCCCTTTCTCTATCAGATGAAGTAGAATGTATGCCAAACCACAGCCCCCTGGGCTCTGATAAATGCAAGTGACCAAGACAGACTAGGCAAGAGAGTATGACCAACAAACCATCACCAAAATTCAATTACCCTGGGAGACATTCAAGTATATCACCCTGTCTATACATCAGTATGATATTTTCTTGTTCAAAAGACAACATAATTTTGTATTCCTAGGAACATAGACCTCATATAGTAGCAAAGGAACTTCCACATGCTTTTAAAAATCCTTCCTATAATTCAACTCGGTAAATGTTTATCCAGTCCTCTCTCTGTTCTTGGCATCAGTGATACCAGGATGACAGCGACACAGTATCACCCTGTTATTTTAATGTAGTAATCCTGATCATCTTTGCTCATTTGTCAACCTTTATCTGTTAACCATTTGTCTCGTATTATGGGTGAAAATTTTTATCCTTAAATACTTTTTCCTCAGTAGTAATAACTCCAGTGCCTTTCCTGACCTGGCCACAGTAGGAAAGAAGTACTACTGAAATCAGCATCACAGAAGCAGCCTCAGAGGGCACGGAGTTTCCAGGATAGACCTAGGCCACGGTTTACCCAATGGAAGTTTAATCAACTTTGTTAGTGGTTGTGAAGAACTATAGGGCACTAACCACACGTAATAATCCTTTTCTTGCTTTGGTTCATGTATTACAGAAGTTTTACCAGCAGGATGAATTGCTGTTCCAGAAGAAAATCCTCTATACAGGGAACAGTGTGTAAACGGGATAGAACTGATAGGTCAATGGTATTAAAGGAAGATCTTATTCATGTTTAAATCTGAAAATTTCTAATTCCTACCAGAGAAATGGACAGAAAGATGGAATATAGGCACTGGATAGAAAACAAGATTTCCAGTTCGAGGCATCAGACATTTACTAGAAGTTCTAATTATTAATGTTCTTTTCAAAAAACACAAATGAAGAACATACATGAGTTCATAGTAACACTAAATTTGGCTTGAGATTTTGAAAGCTTATTATTTAGATATGCAACTAGATAACTATTATTCCTGCTGTGATCAGAGATTATAAAATATGCAAGTGTGAGATTGTTATGCTTCACTGATTACCTTTTGTTCCATTTAATCTTACTCTTTTTTGGGGTGGAAAACAGATGCATGTACAGCCCTTTGGTGAAGTAGGACTAACACAATATCAAGAGTTCATATTAAGTTTATAATTGATAACAATGTGATAGCACTTTTTTAAAAAAATTCCTGCACAACTCTAGAATGCACAGAAGTTGTGCAATTTAGTAGTCATTTACAAAGGAACATAAAAAATAAAGTACCCATTTTCTCCAAGAGAAATGGAAATGTAATTTCCTAAGCAAAATCTATTCATGTTGGAATTTTTATTAGCTTTCTGTAATGGAAAGGCTATTAAATAGACATTGTTTTGTGCGTCTGAATAGTTTTCATATCTTCTTAAGTGAAGACAAGATCAGTATTGCATTATGAAAAATACCATTCACACATATAAGCACCAGTTCAGAATGCAACGGGCTGGGTAAGGCAAAATAAATTCCAAAATCTAAATTGGACAAATGTGGTAAAATTAATGATAGCTTTATTACTTACTCCATAGATGCTGTGGAAAAGAACACAAAAATCTGGGATTTGAAGCTAGCTTTTACTGAAATGTTCTTTAAAGCCATTTGTTTGAAAATGCAAGACATCTAGCGGCAGATTCAGCTCCCACCACTACTGTGTACTCATTGAGAGACCTTTGGCCTCTCAATGGCCTGCTGCTATTTTAAAACATTCCAAAAAAAGGGAAATAAATCTGGCATTTTTGGTCAACATGAAAGATAGAAAGACAGTTTATCACAACTAAAAGAACAAGCTTTCATTTAATAGTCAATGTTGACAAAATGAGAATAAGACAGTAATTTGAGAGAGGAAGGGTATTATTCTCTCTTCTTCATATTCCTGTGTGTTGGTGTTGAACAGACATTTTTTAGAGTCAATTCCATCATTTCAATGAGGACAGTTGAATGCATTAAACCTTGTTAATGTCTATTCTGGTAACATATGAAAATGTCTACTTGTACAAAATAATGGGCAGATGTTTAATCTTGATCCAGTCCCACCCCAAGTGAACCAAGGAGCTTCAGCTATAAACTTTCCCTCTCTTCTCTAAAGAGCTAATCCAGTCAAATTCTCTGGAAACGTTTGCTGAGAACTTATAGTCAGGTTAAGGATTCTTTCTTTATATCTGTCTACTTAGACACCATAGGCTTAAATGGACAACTTCTCTCCTCAAAAGTATATAATACGTTATATTTACCTTTTATTCCCTCTTTCCAAATTTCTTTTCTTTACTTTGTACTTACCTCTTAATGAAGACTTGACTTTTCAGGATGGCATTTCCTTAGCACTCTACCATACACACTGACTCATACATACACACAATTCCTCTTTGGAATGCCCCTTAGAAGAGCTGTTTTGTTTTGTTCTACTGTGGGCTGAGATTGGTACAAAACAATTTCTAGCAGAATCAGGGACAATCAGGTATCTGCATCTACTCCAACATCCCACGTCCTTTATGGACAAAAGAGAGTATCCAAACCCTTCTTAGTATATTTGGAGGGCCGTGAAACAGACTTGGAGAATAGAATAATCTCTCTAAGGGGACCTTCAAGATTCCCAATTCTGACCGAGTCTTACATCTCCTGATTAACTAAAAGCCCCCAGGAACAGGCCTAATAGGCTATTCTGAATTCTCATTAGATATTTTCCATTTGAATATCAAATTCAAATTATGATGGCAAATGTCAAATTTGACCAGCTGACCTCTCTGAAATTATAAAAACAAAATTAAACAATTTTATTACTCTTACTTTTTTCCTTATTAAAAACCTGTCCATTTCTAATCTTAATGATTCACTCTGTCCTCCAGAAAAATAGCCTCATAAAAAATAGGAGTATGTGTCAACAAGAGACAAAAGTAGCATCTATTTAAAAATATTTAAACAACTTTATTACAATGCAATTTGTTGCATTTATTTTAATGCAGAAGATTAGCATTTTAAAATACTAATGCCTTTGTATGTAATCTCTGCTAGAATATTCCTGTGTATGAATATGGAACCCATTTACCAAAATAAGAAGTCGCATGTAATCCAACGTTAGTTCAACAGTCAACTGTGTTTTGCAGTAAACTAAAAAAAATGCAGCAATTATTTAGCACTTGTTTTATGCAAATACTGTACCAGACAATGAGGGTGATAAGTGGATTAGTTCCTACCTTCAGAAAGCACATGCTCTAGGGGGTCATGAGATCCTCATAAACCAGGAGCAATGCTATAGTGTGGTGTCTTGCTGCTGGCATGATAGTTATGATGTGATAAATTCTTTAAATCTACTTCTTAATTAGATGAGTTAATTCATGTCAAGAGCTTAAAAGAGTGACTGGCATATTGTAAACTCTCAATAAATATTAGCATCTTTAAGAAGCACATATCAATGATTCATTTTAGAAACGGTTGAAACAACAAACTAAGAGACATTAAATAACTTACCAAATTCCCAGAACTAGAATGTGGAGAAGCTGTATCTGGCACTGATGTTAGTCTGACATCAAAACTCACGATCTCTCCACATTGCTCCCCTACTTCTCTAAATGTGTGGAAGAGAAGAGAAGAGAATGGGTCTTCATTCTGCCTCTGGATGGGGAGTTAAGAAAGTCTTCACAGAGACAGTGACACATGAGCTGGGACTTGAAGAAAAAATTTCACTAGGAGTCAAACAATAGCAGAAGTAAATTCTGAACAAGGGAAGAGTATCCAAATAATCAAGGCTCAAATGGTCACAGCATATTTAGGGTGACGACAATTAGCCCAGTGTAAGCGAGAGTTAGAAGTTCAAGAGATTTGAGAGTGTGGTGCAAAAGACAAGGCTGAAATTGTGGCCTGGGAACAGATTACGAAGGTCCTTAAGGATGGTGCTAATTAATTTAATGCTCTTGATGATGCAGAGTCATTTGTTATTTTAAGAAGAAAAGAGACGTGATAGGGGAAAGATGTCAGAGAAAGGTAATTTGGGAGAAGTGTGGAGAGGCGCTGAGATGCGTGAAGACAAAATATTATTAGGAAGCTATCTAACTAGACTATCTAAACTAGTTGAGAAATGAGGAATGCCAAATGAGGGGTGTGGCAGAGAAAATGGAGGAGGAGAAAAGCAATTCCAGAGTTAGTTTTGACATGCTATCAACAAGACTTATTGATTGACTCTTGGGGGTTTGAGAAAGAGGAGTCGAAGTTGGCAAAGTTTCCAGTGGGGATGACTGCGAAGTCATTCCATTAAGAGGGTGGAAGTGCAGAGGAGGAGGAGAAAGGTTACCAGAGAATAATTGTTAGCTATGTGACCTTTGAGAGGCCTTAAGGCCAACAAGGTGAAGATGATAATTGGCAGCTCAGACTTGAGGTACGCGTTGGAGACAGAGGTTTATGGACAATCACTATACCTGAGGCCGTAGCAACGGATAAGAGAATGAGAATAGCAAAGAACCAAGAACTTACTTTTTGGTAATACCAACATTTACAAGCTCCCAAAAGGAAAAGGAACTTAGAAGGACATTGATAAATAATGGTCAAAAAATTCAGAGAAAGATTGAGGAGAGTAGTGATTCAGAAGCTACAGGATGCTTTGTCGTGGTAAGTGCCCCAGAGGTCCTGGAGGGTAACAGCTGAATGGCAGGTGGGAGGCTGTCGGTAACCTTTGAGAAGCTAGTTTCTGTAGAGTGATGAATGTGAGTGAGAATCTTGGGAAAGTAAACGAAGACTGAAGCAGTGAGTATAGACTTTTCTTTCGAATTTGGCTACAAAGACTAGAGAAGATATTGAGCAATAGGGGGACTCGAGATCAAGGGAAGCTGTAAGAGTTCTAAGTATGTGGACATTTGTATATATTGACAAGCTGGCAAGAGCCAGTGAAGAGGAAGATTCTGAAGACCGAGAGAGGTGGTAAATAAGGCCAACTCCTAAGAAGAGTCAGTATGGAGTCTTTAAGAGTAACAAAATTTGCGTTTTATATATTGGTTTTCCTTTAGTCTCTTGCCAGTCTTCCAGTGTTTTCGGAGGTACAAACAGCTCACTGATGCTGGGAGCCCAGGAGAAATACTTTTAAAAAACAATAGTTGGCCTTTCTTAGGCAGTCATTTTTTATAATCTCTTCAAACACACTACCCACTATTTTCGCAATGTCCAGCAATCTAGGTCCCCAAATCAAGGTGTTTAATGGCAGATACCTGGGGTTTCAGAGCACGGCACCTCGCCTGTGCTCTTCCTCCTCTATTTCACGCCAGGTCTTTTATTTACAACTGTTTCTTTGTCTCTCAGATAGATAGATAGATAGATAGAGACATATAGATATTATAAAATGCTTTAGGAGTAAAGCAGTCTCTCCTTAATTCTCTCCTCACTTACTTCAGGATTTATCCCATCTACTACTAATAAACTAGTATGATTTATGACATGCAGTTTGCCTTCACCCCTTATAGACATCTAAGGCCAGCTCTGAAAGCTTTCCAAACACTAATTCAAATCTTACTCAAGCTGATCCCCTCTCTGTTCCCAATTATTTGACAGAATACCTTAGAAAGAAGATAGTGTTGAAGGCAGCCAAAGGTTCCCTTCCCATGGCGCACAGGTTTCCCTCTGAGACACACTACCCTACTCTTGGAACAGGCCTCAACTGTTTTTATTCTTTTACATACGTATCTCAAATTCATATTCAACCTTCTATGCATCTTTTCACAAGTAAGTCATGATACCTACTTTAGAATATGTTTTCTAAATGCCTTAAGGGGATCAGTTCTCATATTAATGAGACTTTAGGTGTAGCCACTACTCAAGGCAGGTGGATGTACTGGTTGTCTTGTAAATTCTTTTCCTATGTGGCATAATTAACTGCATTCTTGAGAGATCATAGGAGAAGCTTCAGGGTGTTTAGTTCAGGTCTCTGTATTTCTTCTCTAGTCACTCCCATCACTCAAATTGGGGCCATATTTCAATGTTACTGAAGTGGGGGAGATTGGTGGAGCAGCAAGTTTGGGGAGGAAGAGACAGGGGAAGTTGGAGAAGCTTTTGAGGAAAATCCAAGTGGAGTCAGATATCTTACTCTGAACCTTATGGTAAAGTTCAGGGCTAGAGAGAACACTTTCTAAGCTGACAGCAAACTCCTTTCCTATTTCAGGAGAGATCCCTGATGTTTGCCAGGTCGGCAAAATGGCTCCGATAACATTATATTCTATTTTCTCCAATCTGGCACTCAGCAGTCTCAATGTCAGGACCTGTCACAAATGACAAAGATTAGTACTAGTTTTCCAAGGATTAACATAAAAAAAATAGCTCCAAGGCTTTAAGATTCTCACTTGCCAGCCAGAAACATAGAGCAGATGGAAACAAATGGTAATGCAATTTCCAATGATAAGTTCTCATCCACGATATGAGAATAAATGGGTTCCATTTAATCAAGTGAATGGTTGTTTCTTAGCTCATTTTTCCCTTTTTTCAGCTTTCAAGCTAATATAAATGACTAGAGAGGGGGCTGAGAAAAGGGCAAAAAAATTAATAGTAAATCTGAGCTATGAAAACATAAGGGAAACAAGATTTGGTGTGCATCAGCAAAAGGGAAGAAGTGAAATTCCCATAAGAAGTTACCATTATAAAAAATACTTTAGAAAAAATTGTTCTACTTGTTTATGAAAATAGAAAAGAAAAATTGTTTTCCCCAAAACGACATAGGCACCAGTTCTGCTTTTCTTTGATAAACCATTAATGAAGGGAAATAATTAATGGTGGCATCTTACAACCATTCACCCTCAAAATTTCCTTAGCAAAGACATTTTATAGTTCTGTAGTTTATAGATGGATCTGGGCTTCTGTATACTGTATAAAAGGTCTTATTAAATGAATCGCCATATTCTGTAATAAGGTCCGTGGCTCTCTCCAGATATCACAGCCCCCACATCAGATGCCATAGGAGATTGAGTGCCTAATTTGAGATGATGTTTTACTCCATTAGTGCTTAGCATTGGGGAGACAGTACGTGTGGTATAAGGAATTTAGGCATGGGAATTCACAAACAGGTGTTCCACCTCTGCATCCAACTAGAAAGTGATTGCCATGAGTTACAATCCCTTTGAAAATCAGTTTCCTCATCTGTTAAAAAAGGGAGTTTTATGTCTCCTGCAGATTCTTAAAAACTTGATTTTCTTGTTACAAAAGAATGTGGGGTGATCATAATTACCACAACAAGCTAACATCACTTTTTTAATGATAGTGCTTCATTAAAAAAAAATCCAAGAAACAGAATTACATTAACTCTTTATATTTCTTTTCTAAGTTACTTTTAATTGCAAGCATAGTCATGCTGATTAATATAAGGTCATGTAATTTATATTTTATATTTAGACCAGTTAATATGTTCGAAAGTATTTGACTCTTTCTGAAGTCCTAATTTCCATATGAATTATAACCACCTTTGTTAGCAGCTGTTCTACCATAATGCCTTTCTTAGAGCACATACGTGTGATGGTATTAAGACCCACAAAATGCACAGAAAGAGAAATATCCTCTTAGCCTGTTCCAGTCATACAGTATTTCTTCCTGTGGTGAACATTTTCCAAAGAGTCATTAGAACACTATTTTCCCTGCATAACTAAGAGCAGCACGGGGTTAAATCAAGTGAATAAATGACTAAATGGAGATCATTTTCTTAGAGAAATTGTTTTCTCATATTTGTCTAAAGCTTGTGAATTATCTGATATTTGTCTGACCCATCATCATTTTTAAAAATTATGAAGTAAACAACACATGTGCACACTTCTACTCATTTACATATCATACAAAAGAGAAATAGACATCGTGTTTTAACAGAAGAGCCTGAATTGCAGCACAAATCCAGAGTTCTAGACGGTGAATTAGATTAATTAACTTCAGATAGTAATGATTCCCATGTTTTGTAGGATACAGATCTCACCTTGACATTGCCATTCATTCATTCACTCATTCATTCATCCATTTAAGCACATGTCAAAGTACTGAGTCCCTGGCTAAATGCAGAGAAAATGTAAAGATAGTCCCTATGATTAAAGACTTTTCAATTTATGACAAAAGTGGGCATGTATTCAATACAATGTGTTGAGTTTCACAATAAAGGTATGTTCTGGGGACTAGGTACTGCAGAAGAGAGCACCTTTGTTGAATGTTTTCCATTGTCCTTCCAGATCCCCTTTCCACTCTTCCTCATGGTGCTCCCAGGAGGCAGACCTTACGGCTACCTCAACAGCCTTACCTTCTGGCTTCAGGGTGGGTTCAGAAATTGGGAGACACTGAAAGCAGGACGGGGGGGGGAGAACACTGAGGACAGAGTGCTTATCCCCCAATTCCTCCTTGAGAGGTAGCTGCAGCTTGTACAACAGACCACATCTTCTTTAAGTGGTTTCCTCCAGGGTAAACCATAAGGCGCTGCCTCCTCTTGCCCTGTCAAGGGTGAGGGGTGATAATGGCTCCCAGCTGTTGCTAGTCTTGAGATCCTGCACTATCCTTTGTGGGTTTCCCTTAATCATATGTACACTTTTGTAAGTAATCCCTATATTAAACCTTTCTCAAATTACCCACTTTGAGCATGCTGTCTGTTTGTTTTCTTGATACATCACTCAACCCAGACTGGGTTAGGAAGGATCATGGTTAGGAAGACAAAGTGCATCACCTAGTCATAAAGAAGGAGTAAAGGTTAGATAGGAGAAGAAAGGGATTGGAGAATAGAATTTGAAAGTGGAAAGAACTGCATCTTCAAAAATATAGAGGACAGGAATATTTGATATGTCTGAAGCATCTGAAGTCATTGGGAAAGCAGTGGAACAGACAGCCAAAGAGGCAGCCAGGGGCCAGCTCTTGTAGGGCCTGGTCTGCTGCTCAAGGAAATTTGGGTCTCATTATAAATGCAATTCATTTTCCTTAAAGCATTTTATTCAGTGTAGTTTCAAAAGGTCACAATGGTGGCATTTTGGAAATTAGAGGGGAGAGAAGTGAAATGCGAGATAGGGAGAGCATTTATCAATTTATTACAATTATCACAACAATACAGTTGAGAGATAATGCACATCTGGACTAAAGCCAGGCCAGAGGGGATTGAGAGAAGGAGATGTAGAAGCATATAGTTCATAGCGCTTTGTGACCAATTAAATATTAGGAGAAAGGGAATGAAACATACTGGTTTAGATGGCTGAAAAATGATATTTGTTGGGGATTTATTATGTGCTAAGCATTGTTCTTACAGTTTTACATATTTTGACTTGTTTTTGTCCTCACAGAAACTCTTGAAAATAATAATAATTTTACCCCTATTTTTTCAAATGTAGCAAGCAAGGCACAAATAGCTTAAGTGACTTGCCTAAAGTCACACAAGCAATAAGTAGAGAAGACAAGATTACAGGAGGAGAAGTTTGGAGAGGGGCTTACGCGAGATTATGAGATCAGGTTGGAATACCTCTAGTCTCTCTAATATTGGGAGATATTCAAGTAGAGAAGTCTGATAAGCAATTGGATCTCCTAGCTTGAAATGCAGCAATATAGAAATATAGAGACACAAGCTTGAAAATTTTCAACACATTTTCTTCATAACTGAAGTCTTGGGAGAGAATGCGGTCTGTAGGGAGATTATGCAAAGTGAAAATGGGTTGGAGGTTGGAGATCAAGGCAATCAACATTAACATTCAAGAAATAGAGTAAGAGGGGCATGAGCAGTAGACCCCCCAATCCAATCCTGTGCTAAACCTCCTCACTAATCTTCCACCTTTCTCCACTGAGAATCATCTGTTCCAGACAATTGATCTCCTTCTCTTGTATTTTGCCACTTCTGATTAACTCCCTTGGGAAGCTGCCACCCCTGTATTCCACTCTTTCAAACCTATCTCAGTCTTCAGGGACCATTTCAAGTCCTACTTCCTCACTAGAATTTGGTCCCAATTATCTCATTCTAGGAATTGTGAATAGCACTTTGATATGAAACTCAATAGTCATTCTCAGTTCCTTTTGTGGATATTTATCTTTGTTATTGCCTATTTTTCCTTTTTCTGTAACAATATATCCCCAAATCGATCACAGATTCCCTAAAGGAAAAAACATTCTTATTTTTATATCCCATTGCTTTCAAAATAGTGCCTTGTACGTGGTGGATATTTGGTAAAGAGTGTGTACTCTCTGATTTGGTGTTCACAAGGACTAACTACTATCCATGTTAGCAAGTACATTCTCTACTAAGTCTCCAGGAAAAATTATCAGAGAGTTGAAATCTTTTACTCTACTACCATTCTCTTCTCTCACATGCCCAGTGTCTTCAAGATCATTCTCTCTGAAGAAATGTCATAAGCTCTACACTCTTTCTGATCTATCTCCTGTACAAACTCATCTGACTGCAATCCTATTCTCTCAGTGCTATCCATTTTGCAAGATGAGAATTGGCTAACCTGACTTTTTTTTCTTCCTCCAGATAAAAAATGAAATTTCCAGGCTCCATCTAGAAGAAATGCACTAAACCTATAAACATAATTCAATGGCAGGAATTTAGGCAGTATAAAATATATTTTGAGACAAGTAGGGTTTGTGATTTTCTTCAAATCTTACTACATACCTCTAGTTCCTAATTATTTCTAGGACCTTGACCTGAAATCTATTAAAGCATAAAGATATTTGGGGTAGAATTTTCCCATATTATAAACTCAATTGTTTATCATTTCTCTTCATAGGACTTTGGATAAATTTTTAGGAATAAAATGCATTTCACTTAAAACATATGGTACGAAGAACATCCTATTCAAATTTGTGCCATCTCATATGTTTGACATGAGTGAATCATCCACTTGCCTCAACTTTCAATCCTATAAATCTTAATGTCTAAAATATCTGTAAGTTCACAAATAACCTTTGCTTTGTCTTTAAAATGAATTTTGTATGCCTTTTTTATTTTTCAGTATAATTATACATGGGTTATTAAAAATGGCATGTGTAAATGATAATATTAATAAAATACTAATTTGTGCTCTAATAATGGTCTCCCACTGATAGACAAATGCCAGCAAAGATATGTTGACATTATTTCTGAGGCAGTTTTAGCTCATTATAAGAACAGCAAAATCTTCAAATCTTCTATCTTTTTTTTTCTAAAGTAACAGCACAGTTTAGAAGATCATCATCTATTTGACTTTCCTCTAAAGAAAGGAATGATATCAATGGCTGAAAGTAGCTCAAGAATTAATAAACTTTGGATTAAGTGCCATTTCTCACTAATTAGTTTCCTTTTTGGGAACTAAACTTCTCACTAATTAATTTTTTATCCTTATGGAGTAAACTCAACGTTTAAAAAATCCGTATGGCTATATCCATTTTAAATATCGCCATGGATATTGAATTGTGGAAAGTTCTGTGTGCTTGGGAGCAGGTTTGAGTTTTACCTTTATTACTTACCAGCTTAAGTTATTAAACCATGATTTTTTCTCATTGTAAACTAAGGACCTTAATAATGTGTAAATAACAAACCTACATGATTCACTTAGCTACTAAGTGTAAAAACTAAAGTGTTAATTAGAAAAACTCTATAATAATATAACTAACTTACATTATCCCAAGTCGTTCAATTGATATAATGATTTGGAAAGTGGATTTTGGAGTTTAGCACTACTTTCTAGTTATGGAAACTTAAATTATTCACTTAATAATTAAATGCCAAAAATCTCAGTCATCGAAGTTCCTCTTCCATGGAAGGATGCAGAGAGCTGCAAAAGAATATCACTTCAGCCATGGTTTCTAACGACAACAAAAAAGCTGGAAAATATACAAAATCATAACATTTTGTGAGCCTATCAGAGAACCAAAGCCACCAGGCAACCAAATGAACTGAATTCCAAAGAGTGATAAGCTCCTTCAAAGAGGAAGTATGTTAAACTGATTCCAAGGACAGAGGTTAGCCATGTGTTTAGTAGTGAACAGGGTAACTGTATTTAAATGAATGAATAAATGAAGTGCCCTATGAATGTGGCCATTCCTTCACTCTGGCACTTCCTTTTTTCCATGTTTTATCTTTCCCTGCAGGAGCACAGGAAGCCTTCAAGCTTGGAATAGGAGGACAGGAAAAGGTCCAGGTTATAAGAACGCTTTGTTGGAATTTCAGGCACAAGTCCAGCCAATAATGCAGTGTTTCTTGCTTCCATGGTTATGTTCCTTGTGTATAATATCTTTCTTAGGACCATATGGAGTGTCAGCTGTAATTTGAGGCAGAGTTTGACTGTTCCTGAGTACCTTTGGCATAATAATACCGTATAACCACCTTAATACAATCAAAACCTCACTAATATTTCCAATACATATCATAATGTTATGATGAGAGAATGTTTTTACTGCTGATATACCATAGTTGTTACCAGATATAGGCATATAACTATTCACAGAATGCTTAAAAGTTTTAGAAGAACTAATAGTTATCAGAAACTTACAAAGTGCCAAGAGATTTCTACCAATGGCAACAATCTGTTGAGGTCTCACAGTGTGCCAGGGACTACAGTAGGTGCTTAATGTGCTGTACTGAGTTTAAATTTCACAATAGTGAAAAGTTTATTACTCTCATTTTACAGAATGAACTGAGGGTTAGAGAATTGAGGCTAAACTTAATCGGTAAATTGTAGACACAATACAACAAAAGGCCCAATTTTCCTACTATATCACATTGCTTGGTTAAGCCATGTGAAGTTCTTAAATAATATTAATAACATAATAAGGTACAGTTGTATAGTGCTTTCAACTTTAAAAACTTCATAATTTCCAAGAATAACAGCCCTTGAAATTGCACAGTCTTACAAAGTGTAGCTGCTGCTTCTTCCTCATCTAGCTCCACACAGCTATTTAATTTTGAGGTCTCCATATTAGATGCATCTCCCATCTCCCAGTGTAGAAACTCTATCTTGCTATGATGCACATTTTTTCCAAACATAAGTCTCCATGCATATGTCCTCACTCAACCAGAGAAAAACATACCAGGTATTAGAAAAGATGCAATGTCTGTTTTCCTGCCATTCCCAGACCCAAGAATAGGATGTTATCACTGCAGTATGTTGAAAGCCATATCCAACACACATTCAAAAATGCTGGAGTAGATGGAACAAAAGGAATTTGCTCCCTAGGCTAATGCCAAGTTTACCCAATTAGAATATAGACAAAGCTTTAAGTCTAGACCTGGCTGGAAAATCAGAGAGCAGAGAAGACATGGGCATACTGTGTTGCTCTTACAGAGCTGGACAAAACTCTTCGGCAACAAAAGAAAGAAAAGGGGAGTATATGATTAAATGTGGTCAGGATTTCTCTGACAGTATAGCCTGGATCAGTTCATCACTTCAACTGCATTGGGCAAGAAGGAGAAAATGCACTACAGGTCTATGTATGTAATTTATCTATGTGCAGTGTCTCTGCCCACTAGCAAATATTGTCTAATCAATCCTCTGAAATTTAACCAATTAAATTATCATCCCTCTACTTTGGGGGAGGATTGAAGAGAGAGGATGGGTGAGAAGAGCCTACAGAGTTTCCACACTGAGACATCAACAATATATATTTAGTAAATAATTTATAAGGAGTAACAACCATCAAATCTTCAGAAAGGAGTTAATTTTTTTCTATGCCCTTCTTTCCATCATTGTAATGACATCCAGGTCTCACAGTCTTATTCTCAAAGATTTGACTTATCACATTCCTCCTTATTAATAGTCTTTTGTGTTGAAATTTTCTCTCTCCCAATAGATGGTAAGTTATTTGACAAAGCTATTATGCCTTATTCTTCTTCATGTCCCCTGTTGTGCCTTCTATATATTAGTCATTCTATCAATATTACTTAATGGAATTAATCTCCCTACTGCTTTTTGAAAACAAGTAGCCAAGCCAAAAGGAAAGAATTCAGAAGTTTTATTTTGCTTCACACTCTGACTCGGCTAACACATTGTTGACTCTGAGGTGGAAGGTAAATTTTTTTTATTACTTCTTGGCAAGGCACTTCATTATGATTTTATTTGTACTTTCAAACTTTTCACTAGAGAATAATGGTCAGCCTCAGATCTACTGGACTGGATGACAGAATTTCCATTCGGCATCATTTATTATATCCAAACATTATTATACACTCATTAATTCTGTCAGTTCAGCTGTGAGAGATCTAATCTTACAAAATGATTTAGAAGAAAAAACTGAAATATAATTGGCAGCCCTATAGTTTCCCTGTGGAAAGACTCATCAGTGGAAAATCTAAAATAACTCATCATCACCAGTCAGATCACTCATCATATCAGAAAATATCGAAGAGCTGGTACTTTCTTTCCCCTATTGTATATTTGAAAGAACAGGATGATTAGTTTTATAGCTGATTTTCAAGCCACTATGTATTATAAATATTGTGTAATGTGAAAATAATTTTTCACATTGAACAATTAACGTTTGCAGTGTTCTATGATATTAAAGGAGTTTGGGCCAAACTGGTTCTCAGGACTGAAGCAGAGAACTGTACAAGGTGATAGTTCAAGGTTTCTTTAGCATCCTGTTCTATGAAGTAGTGTTACTTAACAGTTCTTTTGTAGCTGCTCTCCTGGCTTTTCTTCCAAGAGGGTTTAACTTGGTTTTGACACCCACTTGAAATAAACTCTGCTGTTCTGGAATATTGAAGTTTGTTTACACGTTTGTTGAGGAAATACCTGCTAAGTGCAGCAACAATTTGGCATTGAGTTGGAGATACCAATCTATTACTCTGAGCCATCCAGGACCATGAAATGCTTCTGAATTGAGCTATTCTCTGGTCCACTTACCCAGGACTCCTTGTGTCCCTAATCACTGGTTCTTTATCAGTTTTGATTATTACCTGTCTTTTCCTCAGCCATTGTCAGCAGCTGCTAATCTAGAATCTCTATCAATCTTACAGATGCTCATAAAGAACTTTTCAGCTCTGCTATAGCCAAATTTCAGCTACAGCATATATCTGCTGTTAGAACAACCTTAGCTGCCATGCAGCCCAGATCCTGGCCTTATTCTTGGTTTAAAAAGTGTCCTGGTCCCTGAGTGTGTCTGAGAATAATCAAACCCCTCCCAACTTAGGTTTCAGTTTTCTATAGAGTAAGCCAGTGTTAATCAAAATAGGGATTCAGATCAGTACATTAACTATTTAAAAGAAGAAAAAACATGCCAGCAAGGAATAAAATCACATTTAAAGGAAATTTTCTCTCTATAAAAATTATACATACATTATATTTTAATCTTTGTAATTGAAATTAACAATTGGAAATCTTTGGCAGTCTGCGTTCCCCAAGGTACCCCACATCCCATCACATCATTCACATATTCTTTGCTGAAGATGCTTTCTTTGGCAGTTATTCTAAAAGTGAACTTACTTTCTTTATTTAATTTTATTACTTGCTTTATTTAATTTTATTTTATAAAATTGGATTATGGTTCTCATGGAAATATATAATTAAATTTCTTCTGCTGCTCAAGAGAGGTTAATTGTTAAATAATAACTGTTATTACATTTTGCTGTAACAACATAAAAACAAAGTTTCTTTCAACATGCAACTTTTGGTAGAAATTACAGAGAGACTAATCAATAGAAAAAAGACTGTGATCTCTTTTTACATTTAAGAAATTATTTTTTTCTGCCAGAATTGATTAATTTTAGCTAAGAGCACTAAGAACTCATTTACCAAGCTAAATTTATGGGCTTCTTTAGAAATACAATTTGATTTCTCCAGTAAACTTTCTTGTATGATCCATAATTCATATTTTCTGCCAAATAATATGACCTTTCATTTAATGAGCATTATTGACAAATAACCTAATTAGTTTTTTAAATACTAAATATTGTGTTAGGATCAAAAGGCCTGATGTCTCTGAAGGGATCATAAGAACTTGAAACTAGATACCTGAAAAATAGTCAACACTCTTGTAGTTTCAAGTACCAGTGCCATACCACCTACTTCCTCTTAAATGTCAAGTTCACATGGGTTAAATGTTAGACGTCCATAAAGTTATAAGATAAAGGTCTTGGATACATAAATATGTTAAGCTGCTACTAAGGAAAAATCTTTATATTAATAAATTAAAAAAGGATCATTTCAAAAGAAAACCACGCCCATCTTTCTCTTTTATTGGAATGGAAATAATTACTTAGTAAATCTTTTTTTTTTTTTATCCCATGCTTATGACTGAAACAGATCTGGTAGAAAAAAATTGCATTATTCTTATTGAGTATCTCATTATATTGCAAAGAGAATCTTTAAATTTGAAGATGAAAATATGGTATCACTGTTTATGGAATTCTCACCGTGCTTGGCACAATACCAGGGAACACAGAGGTATGGTTTCTGCCCAAGGGACTTGCTGTCTAAGAAATGCAGACAATGCCATTTGCATATAATGAGGAAGCCAATGCTTCAGTTAGATGTTAGAGTTACAGAAGTGCAGGCTTTCAAGCATCTCAATTTTTTTCCCCTTTCTTCCTCCTATACCTTTCTTTTTTTCCTCCTCTTCTTTCAGTTTCTTTGCACAAGGGATTTTCATAGAAAGGGTAAATGAAAAACTTGCATTTTGAGCACAAAAGAATAAAGAAAGATGCAAAATGGCTGCCAGGGGAATGAGAGAACACAATAGAGAAAAATCTAAGCAAGACACAAGAGACTTAGAAAGGAAAATGGCTGAGAGATAGAACCAATTTCTACAAGTGTTCCTGTTTTCTCTAATCCTGGAAACTGAAGTAAATATCAGTCTTATCTGGTTTTCTCTGAAGTGATTGGCATTGTAGAGGAAGAGGGAACAGTTGAAGACTGGCTTCCACCCCCCCTGCCTCTATTCCTCTTTGAATTACATTGACCAATCCTGCAGGTGTTGACTAAAATGAGTAGAGAAACATCCTTAGGGTCAACTTGACAGCCCACTTGGCTCTGAAATATTATAATTTTAGGGACCCAGAGAAGTTAAGCTTAAATGATTGCAATTATTTGCCTTGTATTAGAATAATCGTGAAAGCATATCCTGAATTGATTCTCCTTTATTTTTGTTTTCATCAATTTCATAATGGGATAATTTTGAATGAGTTTACTGAAGCAAATGTTGATCATCTTTTAATGGTATAAGGAGGAAAAGGAGAGATAAAATAGAAAATATTGAGTTCTGCATGCATTATACAAATAACTGCTCACAACAAGTCTTTGGGTAGGAACGATTATTATCCCCTATTACAAAAGAGGAAACTGGAGCCTATAGAGGTTAAATAACATGTCCAAGGTCACAGAGTTAGTGAGCAGTAGGTCAGGATTTGAGCCTAATCATCTGACACCATGATTCACTACACTACTTACGCTGTTGCGTGAGCTCATCCTAAGGATGAGTTGGAGCTGGTCAGATAGACTGGGGAAGGTAGGTTCCCACAGTCCTTCACAAAGTGTGGTACATTCAGCACTGGTGGTGTTCAAGATGAATTTTTGGTGATATATGGATAGATCTTTTTGTTAATTTTTATAGTAATTTATTTATTAAGATACATGAGGAATTAATATGACCAGCTTATTAAACCCACTGTTTCATGGATATTTTTTGTTTAGAATGAGGCTAAATTTTTAAAAAATGAGCTATTTAATCTGTATGCAAAGAAAAAATCATAGGAAAGTAATAGTACAAATGGGAAGTTAGTGAGGCAAAAGGCACAAAGACAAGAAATAAAATTGGGGAAACAGAATTAAAGCATGCCAAGCTGAAGCAATCACCAGTGCAAAGTCATAGGGATGTGAAAGCAAACAGTAAGTATGAAGAAGAACAAATATGAGATTATGTATAGAGTGGATAGAAACGAGGCCTGAGAGGTTAGCATGTTAAGAAGCTTAGAACAAAACAAGAGAAACTGGAAGTCATCGATAGATTTGACAGGGTCAGATTTATAGCAAGGAAAACCACTCTAGCTATAGTGAAGAGCATGGATTGGGAGAGAGAGATCTGAAGACAGAGGCCAGTTAAAAGATGCATTATGATGGTTACTATCAAAATAAACAGAAAGTGACGATTATTGGTGAGCATGTGAAGAAATTGGAATGCTTAAGCACTATTGGTGGGAATGTAAAATGATGCAGCTGCTATGGAAAACAGTATAGTATTTCCTCAAAATATTACAAATAAAATTACCATATAATCCAACAATTCCATTTTGGGGTGTAATCTCAAAAGAATTGAAAGTAGGGTCTCAAAGAGATATTTGTAAAGTCATGGTCATAGGAGCATTATTTGCAATAGTCAAAAGGGACAAGCAGCCCAAGTGTCCAACAACAGATGAATGGATAAACAAAATGTGAGAGATATATATAAAATGAAACATTATTCAGCCCTAAAAAGGAAGGAAATTCTGAAACATGCTACAACATTGATGAACTTTGAAGATATCATGCTAAATGAAATATGCCAATCACAAAGGACAAATATTGTATGATTCCACTTATATGAAGTACATAGAGTAGTCAAATTCACAGAGACAGAAAGTAGAATGGTGGTTGCCAGGGCTGGGGGAGGAGGAAATAGGAAGTTATTGTTTAATGGGTATAGAGTTTCAGTTTTGCAAGATGAAAAGAGACCTGATGGTGGATGGGATGATGGTAGCACAACAATGTGAATCTATCAAATGTCATTGAACTGTACACTTAAAAATTGTTAAGATAGTAAATCTTATGTATACTTTGCCGCAATTTAAAAAAAAATTTTAAAACAACAACAACAAAAGCACCCCATATAATAATCAATGCAAAAAAATGTTAAACCCTTAGCTAAAACACTAACTGAGTGAAAGGCAAGAAGCAATAACTGATGGAGTCGCTGATCCCTACTCACAGTGAAGGCTGGGTACCCAACATGGCACAACTAACTTGACTGTTTGCCAGATTGGGTCACTTCAGATGTTTTCAGCAGAGTAATTTATTCATGGAGCCCACGAATTTATTTATATAACAAATAATTACAGAATACCTACTGCGTTCTAGGCTGTGTAAGTTCTGGGGATAAAGCAGAGACCAAAATCGATACTACCCCTCTCATTATCCAGAAGTGGACAGGAACGGTGATGGGTCTTTCTATAGTTGACAGGTTTGAGCTCTTTGATTATTCCTACCTTGTGCGTCCAGAGAGCACCTTCCATCCCCAGCCCATTTTCTTAATTAATGTTTGCCAGACTTGGGAGTTGCCAATTTCTTATTTTGATAAGGAAAAGTCTTCAATTACTATCAATTCAGAAAAGACAGGAAATTCTAACATACAAGCAGTAGTCTAACACTAGACATAATCTTAAAAAAAAAAACCAATAAATATAACACATTTAGTTTTAACTCACTACCTGGGCCTTGTTTTTTCTCTTTTTTGCCATTAAACAATAAAAGTATCTTCAAGGGTATTTATTTTCCTTTGCACATCCCTCTGGATCAGCATTTAGAAATCACTGGACTAGAGTATAGCCACTTCCTCAGAAGTCTGGGCCAGGTTATCTCTACCTTCTTCAAAGTAAGTAACAGCTTTGTGGGCTCCCACTTTGGCTGTCTTTGAATATTAATACCTATAAATAATAATACCTATAAAATACCCCAAGGCTTCTGCCAGAGCTCTAACAGTCCTTCCAGCCATTAAATGATAAATTCAATTCAAACTCCTTGACAAACTCTGATTGAATAACTTCTATGTACCAGATAATAGGCTAAGTACTAGAGATGAAAAGTCCCTTCCTTATAGGATGAACATATCATCTATTATCCAAACTGGGACACTTATGAGAGTGAAACTGGGCTCTGTTAATACCTATGCAAGGAAAACTGACCCAAGCTAATTAAGACATGTGGTCACCCTACTTAAGGGGCTCACAAGTTGATAAGTAGCATCATCAAATTGTTATGAAAACTCAGAGGAAAAGACAATTAATTTGGGGGGATGGGGAGGCTGAAGGATGGTAATCTGGGACACACAGAGAAAGTAAAAATTGTAATTACATCTTAAGGAACCAATAGGATTTCACTCCTAGGAAGAAAATGAGAAGTATACTTCAAGCAAAGGAAATAGCAGAGAGCTCATTAAAATATCGATTGCAATTCTAATGTTTCCAATTACAGTGGAAAATATTAAGGATTTACAAAATAAGTACTTGTCATATTTCTTTATAGAGCTTATAAAGCTCTATAAAGAAATGTATAAACAATTTTTTAAAGACAAAAATGTATAAACAATTTTTTAAAGACAAAATAATGGACAAGGCTTTCTCCTTGACTACGGAATACCTACACAAGATCCAGATCTGAAAAACCCACCAGAAAAAAAAAAAAAAAGGAAGAAAAGAGAAATAGCTAGATACAGATGGAGAGAGAGAGAGAAGGAGAGAGAAGGAGGGAAGGAAGAGAGGAGAGTAGAAAGAAAGGTAATTTACCAGCATAATTGAACAGGGTTCTTAACTTCCAATAACTTTCAACATGACATTTTCTGGATTCAAGATAGATTTCAAGAATGGATGTACAGAACTTTATACTGTAGATTATGTTAAAGATTTGAGGACTGTATTTTCAGTAGCTATTGTTCATTGTGGTTCTGGAGTCACAGAAGACAAAGCTGGTCTGGTTTATAAAATCTCAGTGGTTTTTTTACATCATGATGTGTTACTTCCTGGAATTCAATGTGTGAGGGTCCCCCAACTCACTCCAAAGGTTGCATATTTGAATGAAATGTGTGCAAGACACCTTCTCTCATTACAATATTTTATAACCTTCTCCCAGGTTCAGCTTCTTCCCATCATCACGACAGCCCTGAAAGTTATCAGGTAAGAGTCAGCCTGCCACATTGTCCTTTACTTTCTACTCTCTTTGTTAATTTTCGTCATCTTCTGATTTTTAGCTAAACATCATGGCAATTGGGTCCTTCTCTCCAGTGTTGCTAAATCAGGCAAATATACTTAACTACATAAATTCTACACATTAACTAGGACAGTGCTCCAAAGTGTATTTCTTTGGCCACTCACCTCAGAACTACTTTGAGGGCTTACTAAAATGCAGATTTCTAAGCCCAGTTTCAAAACATTAAATCAGAAGCTCTTAGA
Organism: Diceros bicornis minor; assembly: GCF_020826845.1. NCBI lineage: Eukaryota > Metazoa > Chordata > Mammalia > Perissodactyla > Rhinocerotidae > Diceros > Diceros bicornis. Next base: position 60,997,109 of record NC_080742.1, on the reverse strand, counting down.
AGATAGGTCCTGGAAATTTGCATTTTTAACAAGTTCCATATAAATTTTGCCTCCAGACTCCTGCCAGTTAGATATGAGGTGTGAAATAATTCCCCCATTTCTGTTAGAGCTACCTTAACTACTTGAAGTAAAAAGGCAGGATCATCTCAAAAGGAACTAAGGAAACACTATCTCAGAGGAAACAACCAGCTACATGTTGGAAAACCAGTATATGGAATCATCTAGGTTAATAACTTACTCAGTTACAAATGGCTCACCTGTTAAAACTATTTTGAGAGATTATAAAATTTTATAATTGGAAGGGTCTATAGGAGTCAGTCCTTAACTTGACCTCCACATTAAAGCTGAGGAAATCAAGGATTATGGAGTCCAGTTACTATCTGTTATTTTATTTATTTTCAAATAGATTTTTCTTGCTTTTTCAAGAATCATACATAATAATGACATATATAAATATATGCATTTTGCCAGAATAGCCAGTCTCCTCATCCATTGAGGGAGTATGAGTATAGCAGGCTTGACTTATTTTGCTATAATTTAATCCGATTATCTAAGCGCCAAATGTGAAAAAAAAAATGAATTTATGTGAATAACTGGTTCAATCCCACAGTTATAAGTAGGTGATGTGTCAATCATCCCATGCCCTCAGAAGGCAAGGAAGACAGTTTCAAATGTCATGCTTGTCTGCTGTGAGCCACATGCAAGTTAGTGAATTTTAAACATATTTGTATGCTTAATAAGTACAGATTCTCCTACACATGCCATATAAGCACAAGTACCTTTTGCTTATTTCTGTGTTATGTTTACAGAATCACATAACATGACTCAAGTCACAGAATACCATAAAAAATGAGATTTTTTTCATATGAAAGGTGGCCTGTAGAAACAAACATTTGACCACAAGCTAAACAGATTTAACAAGGTTGTCCACCAGAAATCCACAAAATTTGATCCTTAGGAAGAGAGGGAAAGTAGTTTGTTTTTTGTTTAAGAGAATATAGCTAGTAAAATTTGCTCTCACTGGGAAAACAAAGTTGTTAATCACACATTGTTATAATCACGCCAACACCTGCTTCTCTCTCCTTGCTCTCAACGCAAGTTCACATATCGCTGAGAAATTAGAAGCAATCCTAAAAGAATGTCCACAAGCTCTGACCACAGCATAAGCACATCTGTGTTTATAAATCCTGCCTTCTCTCCTTTATTATGAATGTGCTATCCATTCTCCTCACAAAAACCAAGCCCTCCACTCTAACACTGATTTATCTTCTCAACAGAAACCACTCCAACAACTGTTTCCCCTACATTCTCAGTGGTTTTCCTCTCTACTAGATTATTCCCATGGCCATATAAAAATCTATAATATTACACATCAAAGAAAAGGAAGGAAAGAAGGAAAGGAGGAAAGGAGGGGATAAGACGGAGAGGAATGGAGAGAAGTCAAGAAAAAACCCTCCTCTACCCCTCTACTGCCTCTCTTGTTACCTAAGAGATAACTTGTCAAGACTAATATCCTTTAGGCTGGGCTCCCAGAAAACAATTTGTTGTCCTACCAGCTCCCATGGAAACTGGGGAGCTAGTATTTATTATGATCAATCCTGGTCAACCAGAAACTTGAAGCCCAGATCTGTGAGCAGTTAAGGCAGGGACTGAAGAAATCAGGCTGGAATCAAAGTATCACAACAGCCCCTGATCATATTAGGAGAGGAGCTGGTGCAGCTCTAAAGCCCCACAGCCTAAATTAAAATGCCTCTCGTAGAGTGTGACACCCAGTCCTGCTAGATCTCTGGGGACTACCCTAAACGCAATGGGCAGTGGGGGCTCACGCTCCTGATACTGGTCCTGCCCTTATGAGTTTTCCCCCAACAAACTGCTCCAGCAGGCCTGGCGTGTGCTGTCTGGCCCTTCATTCAACATGGCTGAAACAATAATACCATTCTCCTATTTACAGCAAAACTCCTCAGTAGTTATCTATACTGTTGTCTCTATTTTTTATCTTCTTGTTCTCTTTTGAACCCACTCCAGAAAGACTTTTTCTTCTCCATTCCTCTGAACTACTCACAAGATGGTCAACAATAACTCCTCGTTGTCAATTCTGTTCTTATTTTATTAGACCTATCAATGGATTTTGACCCCACACATCCCTCCCTCCTTCCTGAAATAGTTACTTCACTTGGTCTTTGAAACACCACTCTTTTGGTTCTCCTTGTACCTCATTATCTCACTCCTCCTTACTCCTCACTGCTGATTCCCCCAACCTGTAGACCTTGAAACACACCAGGACTCAGCTCTCTGAACTTCTCTATCTAAATTTCCTCCCTAAACGATCTTTCCCAGTTTCCTGTCTTCAATGGAATTAAATATCAATTTTATGTTGATGACTCCCAAATTTACATGTCCAGCCATGACCTCTCTCTGAACTAAATACTAATCTCTAATGTCCAAACTTGACATATCCCACAATGAACTGCCAAGTTCACTGCCAAACTCTCTTTTCTACAGCCTTAGCCATACGAGTTGCTCAGGTCAAAAACCTTGAAAACATCTTTGCTTGCTTTATTTCACACCCACATCCAATCCTTCAGGAAATTCTGTCACCTCTATCTCTAAACATGGCCAATATCTAATCCCTTTTCACAGCCTCTATTCCTATCACCTTGCTCCAAACCACCATCTCCCATTGCCTGGATTTGAACTAGCCTACCAGTGTTTCTCTGCTTCCAATGTTGTCCCCTTTACAGTTATTTTCATAGCATCCAGACTAACCTTTTTAAAAAAAAACAATAGCAGGTCACTTTGGTGCTTATGACTTTCTACTGGCTTCCCATCTCACTCAGTAAAACCCGAAGTCTTATAACAGCCTCCAGGGCCCCAAGAGATCTGAATCCTCCCATTTCTTTGCTGACATCTGCTACTCTTCCAGCCACACAGGTTTCCCTGCTGTCTTGAACACACTCCTGCATCCGGACATTTGCCTTTGCTTTTCCTTCTGCCTGGAGCATTCTTTCAAATACCTACATGGCTTATTCACCACCTCGTTAGGTCTCCAGAGTGACTTTCCTTAACTAAAATGTGTAAATTGGCTACGACCAATCCACCTCCATTGGTGATTTCTACTCCTCTCACTCTGCTCCATTTTTCTCTCCATAGTACTTATTGCCACTTGACATATTATATAATAATCTTTATTGTCCATATTTCTCCTCTAGAATGCAAATCCCATTAGGGCAAGGATTCTGTTTTTCTCTTTACAACATCAGCCATATTGTAGGTGCTCATTAGATATTTGCTGAATGAATAAATATGTAAGTATTAAAATGATGAACAAATTAAGGGATGTATCTTTATATTTCAATCACAGCTTGACTAAAGATGTGATTACTTTATATTCCAATGAAAAGCTTCTAATAGTCATGCAAGAGATTGTTCGCAGATGGCTGATTTCTGAAACTAAATCTTTCTCCTTGGGTCACTATTTTCAAACAAGCTTACAGCCTTTTGAAAGAACCCCACATAGATTATTTACTCTTTTTATTTTTTCATAGCATTCTCAAAGATCAAGTGAAAAACACATGTCAAAGAAATTTCTCCCTGTTTCTTCTGATTAAAATCAATATTCTCCCTGCTCTTAACAGCAGTAAAAATCAACACAACAGTTTCTGTTAACTCAATAGAATGTCAAGTGATATCTTAGTGTATTGTTACCAGCAGGGATATCCACAGAGGACTACCAACAGCCTATAATCATTGCTGCTTTTATTATCTACAAAATGTCATGTGTGCATATGGCATTTCACAAAACAACACAGTGAAAACAAGACTCCTGTCTCAAGCAGCTTAGAGCTTATTTAGACAAAGAACTAAAGAATAGGGAGGCACAACTTAAAAGGAGGGCCTGCTGATGTTGAGAAAAGAATGCGATTGGTCCAAGTGATTAGGGCAGGGTGGTAATTCCCATTCCTTCTCTGGTTACTGTGTAGCTTGATTTTGTTCTTTGGATCACAAACAGCAGCCAGAACCATAATTGGCTTTCTCAAAACACTGCTCCTGTTGGTCATGCAGAAGATAGCTCAGAACATATCCACCAGCAAACACTCTGTTAGAAATGTCAAACAGCAATCTAAAGCCACATCCCAGCAATAGTTACAATATTACATCTGTAATATTTTATTATTTAAAAAAACTGACCTTTCCCAAGAAATATCATAACAGCTATATTGAGCTTAGCCTAATAGTGAATTTCTAAGTTTATATAATTTAAAACATCTAATTTAGGATATTTACAATAAGGGTTATTAGTAACAGTTAATAAAAACTTATTTCAGTTACTAAGAAATAATTGTACAAATACATAAAAATTTTCATTAAAAGGACTAAATACAGTAACCAAAAAATGAAAACAAGCTAAATGTCCAAAAGAAATTGTTTAAAAGGATTGGATAAGTAAATTAAATCTATACCACACTATGCTATAGAATACCATTCAGTCATTAAAAAATGGAGATTTGGTTCTATATTTATTGTTATAGAAAAGTTCTTTTTTTTTAATTACAAGACAGCATACGTTCAATGGTCCTATTTTGACCTAAATATATACATATACACACGCTCACAAATATATACACACTCACTCACACATTTCATACATATGAATGCATGTACAGAGAATTTGAAAGATACCAAAAGTGTGATGGAAAGAAGATAAGGGGCATAGAAGCAAAAATAAAAGACAGACAGGGAAGCCCTTATAGATAGAGTAGAGAAAAGCATGTAGAAAGAAAGAAAGCTTAACAAAGAGAGAGACAGGCCCACCCAAAAAGGCCCACCCAAGACACCCACAGAATAAGATGCACACATTGAGTTATACCCAAAGATTCATACAGACAGGAAAAAGTCTGGAGGTGATATATACTAAAAGGTGCATAGTAGTTAAGTCTAAGTGGAGAGGCTATAAATAATTTTCACTATACCTTTCTATATTACTTGGTCTTTACCATGAACATGTACAGCTTTAATAATCAGAAAGCATAAAATATAAAGCTATTTACAAGAAACGAACATTGGAACTCCAGAATGAAATGGATATGCAATGAATATAGAAATAAACAAATAAAATCCTCAAATTCTTAAGTGCCAAAATATAATGAAAATTTCAATTTTTCTTTAAAATCCTAGAAGTTTTGGTCTTTGCCTACTTAATAACATATCTTAGTGTAGTCTTAAGAAAAAGTACGAAGCTTGTCTTCCAAGTGCCTTTTAATTTTATTCTATAAGACCCAGTGTATGCCAACAAAGAAGTTATTTCTCATTCAGAATATTATTTCCATATGAAAATAGCACATACATATTTGTATTTCATCTTTTCTTTAAATCTCAGAACTTCAAAGCCTTGAGGCAATTTCAACATATCTAAGTAGGAACAAAGGTAATCACTACCATGTCATCCAAAATCAGGTACAGAAAGAAGTTTTTCCGGGAGAAACAGAATTCTTGATTAGAATTATATAGTTCTTAAAAAGAGCTTCGGAGACATATTCAAATATAGCAAAAAGTTTGCAAAGGTGGCACATCAATTTTTGCTTTATAAAAGATCAGAAAATATATACAACTTCAGCAATCATAAAATAAGTCATTCTGTGGGACCAAGAATACTGAAAAATAGACTATTTTTAATTCACCAAATTATGAATTTTAATTCTTTCAGCAACCTGCAAGGAATTCATTAGTCCAAAGAGCAAAGCTAATCAGTTTTTTAGTATAAAAAGCACTAGTATATGTTTTATTTCTGAGTTTAAAAATCAGTAATTTTAATTCACTAGAGAAACTGGAAATCAATAGTACAGCAAAAACTGATGATTCCACTTAAATAAATTCTTATTCGTATAAATATAGCTGAGTATATTAAAATAATAATGATGTATGTTAGATTTCTCGACATCAGACAAACGCAATGCTTAGAGGATTACAGATTAGAGTTTTCATTTGTACCAAAACTTTGAGTAAGCCTCACTTTAAATCATGCTCTTCTTAATGTATTAATTCCAAATACATGAGTAGAATAATTCTGAGTCACTGGAAGTTTACTGGTAAATATTATTTACAGAAACAATAATAATTCTCTTAAAATACATCATTCACAGCATTACTACTTGCTCAAAATAATTCAGTGGTATTTCATTACCTTCAAAATAAAATTCTGAAATTAAGCACTTTCCACGATTTTTCAACCAATTGTCTACTATTCCTTAGCTTCAATCATGAGACTCATTTATTGTGATCTTTTTATTTTATTTTTGTTATTGACATATGTGTTTATTGACATCTAAGCTGAACTATATTATCAATAATCAAATAGATGTATACTATTAAAATATATATTAGCAGTATATTACAGAAAGAGAGCTATAAAAAATACAGAGAGATCCCCTGGGCTTACTGTCAGAGAGCCTGATTTAGTAAATTGAGAGTAGGGGCCTAGGCATCCAAAATTTCAAAAGCACCTCAGAAGATCCTGATGCCAGCAAGTTTGTTAAAGGAATTTGGAAACTGTTGTAGATCACAGCCCCGGCTACACCACCTCATGGTGTTATATTACATTTTGCAGTTTTCAGTGCTTCATATAAATTAACCTAATTGATTTATGCCCCACTCCATCCACAGATCTTTCCACTGTCACTTCTCAACATATTCTGGTTGTCCTTTGAACTCTACTTATTTTATATACAAAATACTTCGGCACTATTCAAAACAGAGTCTTGAACGATACTGTGAAGGACTTTATGTACACATGTATACTCTTCCTACCTCCACAAGGTTGAGATGCTATCTTGCACTCCTCTGGTCGTCTTTCCTCTCGTGTAAGCTCGTCTCCATATGGTTCTACACCTGCTTCCACACCCTAGACCGCCCCTTCCCTTCACCATCTGTCTCTCATTATCTCATAGTTGACCTCCCTCTTAATTGTTTCCAATTCTGGAGCTCCCAAATCCATACAAATACTCTTCCACCTCCTTGGTTGCTTTACAGGGTGTTCTTCCCATTCTTGTGCTTAAATAAAAACAGAAGTCTTCTCTAGGATAGGGCTTTTCTTACAACCCTTCTGAATGGAAGCTGCCTATGTGCTCATGACCCACATACACCAAGGGAAGGAGGTGGCATATGCATTTTCTTGACTTCTCATGGGCACTTCAAATCAATTCACTCCACCCAAGTGTGAAAACATTCCTCCTTTGATTCCCTTTCCATCAGAGTACACTAACTTCTCCCCTTTCCAGGGGTGTCACTTCAAAATTATTGCACTTTCATTGCAGATGTTAGCATCTAGAATACTCAAATTACTTCTAGTTTTTATCTAGAGGGACAGTAATATAAGTGGAGAGCCTCATAATCTCTTGAACTGCTCAATTGCCATTACCGTCACCTTCACTTCTCTTCAATACTCCTCTCTCAAGAACATATAATGAACTTTATCATATGGCCAAAAGTCTTCTAACTCTGAAAAAAGAAATTCAACAGCAAACTTCCTGGTCACATTTTCTGAAACAACAGTGGTCCCCAGGTCTTGACTCCACACCAGACTTGCTCTCCTGATTCATTTTCTCTTTGGGAACTCTCAGTCATGCCAATAGATTCAACTTCCTCTTATATTGTTATAACCAACAAATCTATCTTTATAACCCAGACTGCCCCCCTAAACTACAAGTCTATATGGTTAGCTCTGCTGCAAAATTCTATTAAGTTCCCTCACAAACATTTTAAACTCATAATCAAAGCCCAAATTTTCTCATCCATCCTCTCAAACCTACTCCTTTCTTTTAGGTTCCAGTGTATAGAGCAATGATATCATCATCTACCAAACACCTAGAGCCACCTCTATCACCCTTCCACACAATTATCAAATTCTATCCATTTTACCAAGAAATTATCTCTCAAATATCTAATTTTTTATCCCCACTGCCTCTCCCCTGATCTATGGCCTCAACTCTCACCTTCAAAATTACGATAGCTTCCAAACTCAATGATTCTAAAACTTTGTTTACATGAGGATAACTAGATGTGCATGTTAAAAATTCAGATTTTCATGCCCCTTACTCAGAAAAACTGTTCAGTTTCCTGAAATCTTTTTTATTAACAAATTATTTCATCCTTTGTGGGTGATTCCAATCCCAGTGACCCATTCAATTACACTTTGGGAAGCATTGAACTATCTGGTCTCTTGGTGTCTTTTTTTTCCTTTTCATTCCATTCTCTCACTAGTGACAAAGTGACCTCTTGTTGTATTCAGAGATCATGTCCCTAATTCTTCCAAGGTACTTGTGTTAATCAAGATGTTTCCCTTGCAAATGGCAAAAGACAAACTCAAAATAGCTTAAATTAAACACACACACACACACAAATTGATTCATGTAAATAAACCGTAGGAAAGCAAGATAGAGTTTGTCTTTAGACACCAAAAAGAAAGCTCTCAAACATTGTCAAGAAATTATTTTTCTATCTCTTGTTTCCACTTCTCTCTGTAAGTTACTTCACTCTCTCAAACCAGCTTTTCCAGAAGGCAATGAATTAGTGTGTAGAAATCCTGGCTCATACCTTAACAATCTCTGACTTAGAAAAGAAACACTCATCCTCAAAGTATAATTAGAAAGAATCCACAGAAGTATTCTGACCAACTCAATCTGGACCATGAGCCCAACCTTGGAAAAGCCACTAATAGAGAGGCTGGGACAGTGATTTCTCCAGCTCATAACAGAGGTTCACCCATCCGCCAGTCATTGTGGTCAGAGGGGTGTTATCCCATTCAAAGTCCATGGTTAAATCTGCAAAAGGAGTAATTCCCCAAAAGGAGGTGAGTATTGGTCCCTGAAAAAGAAAGACTATTGGAGAAGCAAAACATCAGTTTCTTATTAGGTTAAAATCTTGACTCCTCTATGGGGCATATAAGACCCTTCACAATCTGGTCCCTATCCTTGTCCTCACTGCAATCCTATACTCCAGTCAGGCTCGCTTAAGAGCTCCTGCTGTTATACTTCCACTGTACCCTATCTGCATCTCCTCTGTGGTACTTAGCATATTGAATTCTATTTCTTTGAGTGAAGGGGTGGTGGTATGTCTGAATCCCTAGAAAACTGCAAGACACTTTAGGTCTTCTTCATCTTTATAACTTTAGTGCCTTGCAAAGTGCTTGGCATAAAATATGTGCTCTATAATTAATTAATATCTGTATACTGGTTATGTGAGTAAAGTACAAATATAAAAGCAAGATGCTGGGGTCTGTGACCCAGACTCAAACACTGGTGACTTGAACTGGGAAAATTCTTTCTCTTACTGCCTGCCAGGTAACCTGAGGCATATAATTCCCAAATCCTGCTATCAGAGCTGCAGCTAGAAAAGATATATTCCTGGCATTCCAAAATAGAACTTTAAGTTTTCCCATTACAAATATAATTAGAAAGCTTAATTTCTAAAACAGCATTCATGCAGTAATATTTTAGGCATGTTATACAATAAATTGTGATTGTTTGGGCCTAGTATCTAACATTATTTCTATGATGATAAAAGAGGGTGCTTTAAGTCACAACTAAACTTCAAATCTCTGAACACAATTTTCCACAAAATGAGAATTTCCTTCTGAACGTACTTGTTTATTTGGCTATACTTATTGAAATCTCTTATCATATCAAAGTGGTATTTATAATGTATGTTACTCTTCAGATTATAATCCACTCCAAAAGAGTTCATCCTTATTTAGACTTTATAAACTATTATGGCATGCTAGCAGGTAACTGCTATGGTAGTCACCATCTATTTGAACAACACAGGTACTATTTACTTTCCTTCCAGCCAGTTATAGATACACCCAGTTGATGCCTATTAAATACCAAATAAAGCATCATTAAAGCGACTTGTTTATGAAGCTTCCAGGAATTACTGTCTTTACCATTTATTACTATAATAAGTGTTCCTATCCGTATCAGTCAGGTTTCTCCAGAGAAACAGAACAAATAGGATATATATAAGGAAATTTATTTTAAGGAATTGGTTCATGCAATTATAGGGCCTGACAAACCCAAAATTCATAGGGCAGGCCAGCCATATGGAAACTCAGGCAGGAGTTGATGCTGCAGTCTTGAGGCAAAATTGCTTCCTCTTTGGGAAACCCCCGTTTTGCTCATAAAGCCTTCACTGAGCCTCATAAGCCCAACTTGATTGAATGAGGCCCACACACAATATTGAGAGGAATCTCATTTACTTAAAGTTTATTGATTTCAGATGTTGACCACATCTATAAAACACCTTCACAGAAACACCTAGATCAGTGTTTGATTAAATAACTGAGTACTATAGCTTAGTCAAGTGGACACATAACAATAACCATCACACTATCGATAGGACATAAACCGGGCAACTTTTCAGTACAGTAGGTCCCTTTTATCCACGGGGGATACACTCCAAGACTTCCAGTGGATGCCCGACACTGCAATAGGACCAAACCCCATACAGTAGTCCCTCCCTTTTCCATGGTTTTGTTTTCCGAGGTTTCAGTTACCTGCAGTCAGTCTAGGTCCGGAAGCAGATGATCCTCTTTCCGATGTATCTTCAGAAGGTCAATAGCACCTAACGCTACATCACAATACCTACATCACTCACCTCACTTCATCTCATCTTGTAGGCATTTTATCATCTCACATCATCATAAGAAGAAGAACGGTGAATACAGTACAATACGATATTTTGAGAAAGAGAGACCACATTCACATAACTTTTATTACAGTGTATTGTTATAGTTGTTCTATTTTATAATTAGTTATTGTTGTTAATCTCTTACTGTGCCTAATTTATAAATTAAACTTTGTCATAAGTATGTATATATAGGAAAAAGCATAGCATATATAGAGTTTGTTACTATCCAGAGTTTCAGGCATCCACTGGGGGTCTTGGAACCTATCTCTTGCAGATAAGGGGCGACTACCGTATATACTACGTTTTCTCCTATGCATACATATCTGAGGTGTGACAGAAAAACTAGCACAAATTTCTTTTTCCTTCTTCACAATTTCACAGATAGAAGATTCATTCTTACTGTAGATCTTAGCAACCTCAGCATACGATTTTCTTTCTTTCCTTATTAAGTCAAGAACTTTCACATTTTCACTTAAAGGAAGCACTTCATGGCTTCTCTTTGGCATATCTGAATTGCCAGCGTCACTACTCGTGCACTTTGGGGCAATTTGTAAGTAAAATAAGGGTTACTTGAACACAAACACTGTGACACTGAGACAGTCGATTTGATAACCGAGGGTTACTAAGTATTAGCAGGTTGGTAGCGTGCACAAGTTGGGTCACTGGACAAAGGGGTGATTCATGTCCCATGCGGGTGGGAGCAGGATGACATAAGATTTCATTATGTACTCAGAATGGTGGGCAATTTAAAGCATGAGTTATGTCTGGAATTTTCCATTTAATGTTTTCAGACGTCAGTTGACCACAGGTAACTGAAATGAAGGAAAGCAAAACTGTGGATTACGGGGCACTACTGTATTTAGCATTTGGTCCTCAGGGTTATTTATTTTGAAGTATTGATGTTAGCAAGATATATTTTTTCTGTCTTAATTTCCTTCATGCTAACCTGCCCTTTATCCTAAGTAACTTCAGCTTTTAGTTGGTAAGGACCTTACAACTTCAGTGAAAAGGGCAAAAGAACCTAAACCAAGTTGCCAGAATGCTAAACAATGAGGGGGAAGAGAAGGAGGAGACAAAGAGGAAGACAAAAAAAATGGCAAAGATAACGACAACGATAAAAAAGAAGAACAAGGAGGAAGGAGGGGGCTGTAGGAAGAGCAAGAGTGGAGAAGGAGAAATTGGATCCTCTAGGAAAAAACAAAGGATTTCAAAAGTGTGTGATTACAAATAACCTCTCACTCATTTATATACCTACAATTTTTAAAAGTATAACACGACTCCACAAAGAGCACAGTAGATATTAAATTTGGACTCTGATATAGATGCCTCAGTCAATTATAGTCCAAAACCAGAAACCCTCTTTGTTTTTTTTTTTTATAATCTTTATTTATTTATTTATTTTTTTCCCCCAAAGCCCCAGTAGATAGTTGTATGTCATAGCTGCACATGCTTCTAGTTGCTGTACATGGGAGGTGGCCTCAGCGTGGCCGGACAAGCAGTGCGTTGGTGTGCGCCCAGGATCCGAACCAGGGCCGCCAGCAGCGCAGCACGTGCACTTAACCGCTAAGCCACGGGGCAGGCCCAGAAACCCTCTTTGTTGACTGTACCATATTTATTTGATGGTGGTGATGTGAGTGTGAGTGTGTGTGTTTGTGAGGGAGGGGGTTGGGGAGGGATGGTCCCTGCATCACAAAAGTAAACAAATTGTTAGGGGCCTTTTTTCTTTTAAAATCATCTCATTCTTGTTTGGATGGCTTTTATCAAAAAAACAAAAGATAACAAGTGCTGGTGACAATATGGAGAAAAGGGACCCCTTGTACACTGCTGGTGGGAATGTGAAGTGGTATAGCTGCTATGGAAAACAGTATGGAGGTTCCTCAAAAAAATTAAATATTAAACTACCATATGATCCAGCAACCCCACTTCTGGTTACATACCCAAAAGAATTGAAATCGGGATCTTGCAGCGATATCTGTATTTCCATGTTCGTTGCAGCGAACATGCAACGCGGAGATCTGGAAACAACATAAAGGTCCATCGATGCATGAACAGGTAAAGAAAATGTGGTATATACATACAATGGAATAATGTCCAGCCTTAAAAAAGAAATTCTGCCATATGCCACATTGTGGATGAAGCTGGACGATAGTATGCTAAGTGAAACAAGCCAGTCACTGAAGAATCAATACTTCACGTGTTTATTAGGTATGTTGTATGTTAGGTATATTAAGTATCTAATGTATATTAGGTATACATGTATAGTTAATATCTAAATTATATATTTCTATCTCTGTGTCTAAAATTGCCAAACTCATAGAAGCAGAGAGTAGAATGGTGGCTCTGAGGGATGAAGGGAGGGGAAAATGGGGAGTTGTTGTCCAATGGGTATAAAGTTTCAGTTATGCAAGATGAATAAGTTCTAGAGATCTGATGTACAACATTAGTGCCTATAGTTATCAATACTGAATTGTACACTTAAAAATTTGTTAAGAGGGTAGATCTCAGGTTAAATATTTTTACCACAAAAAAACCTACATAGGAACAAAACCAAATTATGTATTTTTAAATGTACTAAAGCAGAAATGATATGTGCATTGAAAATATCAAAATATTATTTGAATCAAAACAAGACTAGTTTCATCTGATTCCCATCTTTCATTCTAGACATGTAAACTTGGATAAAATACAGCCTCGGTGCTTCATTCAGGCTTCTCCGGTTATACATTAGAAGGAGAAACTAATCCATTACATTCGGTTTCATTCAGCAAACATTTATTGAATGGACCTGTGTAAGTAGTCACTGTATTAGGTGTCACATACTGGAGAGACGTAAGATAACGTACCTATGTTCAAGAAGCTTATAATCTAATGGTGCAGACATGCATGTAAACAACTAAGCATTATCCAAGGCAGAATGAAACAAGGGCTGTAAGTAGAGATACAAGCAAATTGCTGCCAGAGTACAGAAGAAATAGCATCTTAAATGGATAAGAACAGACTTCAAGGAAAAGTTTTCAGAGAGTCTCTAAGGAAAGTCATTGTCAATAACTAGAGACAGTGGGATAGTTGATGGGTTTAGTGGGACAGGAGGGAGAACAAGTACGCAGGGGTGAAATTGCACAGCATGTTCCAGGAATAGTAAATACTCTAATGTGACTAAGAACATCCAGTCAGCAGAAGCCCTGATGTACCTCTTCTCTCCAATGTGGTTAGATGTTCCGGGAATAGTAAATACTCTAATGTGACTAAGGATATGCGGTCAGTAGAAGCCCTGACAATGTTCATTGTCCAGAGTTATCTATTCACACCCTCGTATTCTTCCTTAATCTTGCTCATCCTGAAGGGCAAAGAATTTTATTTTCTTCTAAAATGTTTTCCCAAGTACGTAATATGGTTATATACCATCTTTTAGGCAATATTCCCCATAAACATGTATTCACATGGGAACACACAAAACTCCATAAGGTTCAAGGATAGATGGTGAAAATTGTCTCCGACTTTCCTTTCTCTGTCTCTCCCTCTGAGCCTCTCTCTTCACCTGGAAGTGAAGCAAATCCATACAGGCCCTATGAAGCACACAGCAGGATGTCCACACTGCCAAGATGGCAAGCAGGTAGAAATGTGGAAAGGATTATTCTAGAAAGAGATTTAAACCTTGACTAAGAAATGTGGATTTTAAGAAATAAAAAGCTGGGAATTGAGGTCCCAGATACTGAAAAGATTCCTGTTCCACTCCACCTCTCTTTCTCTAATATCCTGGTTTGGAAAGCAAACCTGGTCTGTAGATAAGCTTCAGTTCAATCTTAAAGGAGCCATCAGAGAGCCTCTTTGCCCTCCCCATACCCGCCTTGTAGGGAATATCTGCTGTTTTCCCTCCCAGAATCAATTTTCACTTTGTTCTAGGAAGAGCTCCTAGATTTTCTTTTAGGCAGCTTCCTCTCATAGCTTAGAAGTATTTGAGAAAATGAAATCAGTGCTTGGCTGGTGACTGAAAAGAGGGCATGTATAAACTGCTTTAAGGCATGATGTGAGTTTAAGGTTCAATATTCCACTGGAAGAATACATTGCTACACACTATTTTTCCCCTTTCAT